>NC_090619.1:2714946-2755004 GCF_004359215.1 Bremia lactucae
AGAGTTTCGGGACGACGCGTTTGCGTCATCCCAGGTACAGGGGTCTGTACCTGTTGTAATCTCAACAGTTCCGCCTGTTGAGAGCCTTGCTGATTCAGCAAGGCTACTTTTTCCTTCATCTCGTCAAGTTCATGTTGTATGAACTTGGCGACGGTTGAATGGAGGGCATCTCTGTCTAAGTTGGACAGTAATGCCAGGATTGCATCGTTTCCTACGGATGAACTCATTCGTTCAACCGCACTCCTTTCTATATCACTTAGAAAGGAGTAGCTTTCAGGGGAAACGTGATGCGTATTCCCACTACCATCTAACATGTCCATGTTAAATGTGGGAAATGTGGTCCTTGGACGGACTACAAAGTGCTACCAGGTGTAACGGGGCACTGCGACTTGTACTGTTTCAGTACAAGTCCACTTCACACTGCTTCAGATGTGAGTGGTGCCTCTCGTTAAGTAACGTACACTGTACGTGCAGAGGAAGACTTCCCTTAAGACAAGTTAACTTAAGGGTAAAATGAAAACTGTATTATTATAGTTGCGTGCAGTGAGGTAGTTGTGGTGGGCGCGTTAGCGACCTCACCCAACACACTAAGTACTTTGATTAACAGTCGTCACGGGAGCGGTAATCCGGCTCCTCGTGCGCACTTATCAAGTAGGAAGTAGTTTTCGGACTGATTTATGTTTATCGTATTAAATATAAATACCTATTTTTACCAACCAAAATGTCATCTCTATAGATAACACTTAATATGTATTGCGAGCGTATCTTTCTAGATACCTCGCGTAACGGATGACGCTAGCCGTCATCCCCCCTAATGTGAATGCAACCATGTGCATCACATCCACAAGGGTTGGTCACAAATGTGCACCATACCCGAGTGTTGGGTCTAATTACTATTATTTAGTAATTAACCTTCCGCTTAAGTACACCACGTGTGCTTAACGGGGACTGTGTAACATTAGGGCAACTTTAGCCCGTTGCACATTTCATGAGTCTGTAGTGTATTCATTAACAACAAGCACACGGGGGGGGGCCTTTTTAATACTAATTTGAATGCCTGAAAGAAAAGGATACTTTTAAGCATAGAATCCGCTTAAATATAAATTATGACAGAAATTTAACATTGTAATACTCTTTTCATTGACTACTTTCGCGCCACCTCCAAAAGATCCTTAAGAGGGAGATCTACAATATAAAGGAAGGAGACGCGTTGAACCAACAGCATGAAGGAAGCACCACCCATCCCTGTTCCGTCCAAGGACCCTCAACTGAAAGAAGACCTAGAGCCTAAATCTTCTTTATCCACCAAACGCATAGAAAGCGCGCCATCCGAAGAGGAACTCGTACGTTTTGGCCTAAGCAATTTCGTCATTACATGAACTTAACTCATTTAATCGTAGTCAGAAGAGGATCGCAAGCTGAAAGAGGATCTTAATACATCTGTAGCCCGTGTGTGTGATCCACAAGAGGAAATTGGCGTCAAACAGCTGGCGCTAGAGCTACTACGTCGTGAGATCCGCTCAGCCACGTCGTCTATGACATCAGTACCCAAGCCTCTCAAGTTTTTGCGTCCATCTTACGAGACCCTTAAGGCTGCCTACGATACATTTGAAGCTAGTGATGCAAAAATGCTTATGGCTGACATCCTGGCAGTGCTGGCCATGACAATGGCAAAAGAGGGCTCGCGCGAGAGTCTTAAGTTTAAGCTGCTAGGACACAGTACGGATTTAGGATCGTGGGGCCACGAATTTGTGCGCTCAGTGGCTGGAGAAGTGGGTGCCGAGTACAATGCTCGTATCACGGCTGGAGACGCTTCAGACCCGGACGTTCGCGACCTCTTGGCAATTGTTAACGCTATAGTGCCATTCCACATGCAACATAATGCCGAACCAGAAGCAATTGATATCTTGATAGAAGTCCAGCAGCTTGCAAAATTGCTGGAGCTACCCGATATTGATGAAAAGAATTACCAGCGCGTATGTCTGTACTTGCTGGCCTGTGCTGACTTTATGTCAGATGCGGAGGACCTCGCAAGCCTATTAAATACGGCGTACTCGCTTTTTGTGCGTTTAGAGCACTATCCAGACGCCCTTCGTGTGGCTTTGCGGGTCAATAACGAAGAATTTGTGGCGGAAGTGCTTCAAAAGTGCCCAAATGAAAATGTGCGAACCCAAATGGGGTTCATTTTGGGTCGTCAGCGCTATGTTTATGAAGATGAAAATGAAATCTCGGTTAATGAAATTATTGGTAATTCGGACTTGAGTGGGAAATTTATAACTTTGGCGCGAGATCTCGATGTGCTGGAAGCCAAGACCCCGGAAGATATTTACAAGTCCCACTTGTCCGAGACAGCAAGTATTGGCCGTGGTCGAGACTCCGGCGTTCAGCCTGCTGATTCCGCACGCGCAAATTTAGCATCGACGTTTGTTAATGCTTTGGTAAACGCTGGCTATGGAACGGATAAGCTCATGACGCCGGAAGGGAATACGTGGCTGTATAAGCACAAGAAGCATGGAATGCTCAGCGCTGCAGCGTCTTTAGGGATGATTATGTTGTGGAATGTTGAAGAGGGGATCACACAGATTGATAAGTATCTTTATTCAGGGGACGAATATGTAAAAGCTGGTGCGATTCTTGGTGTAGGCATCGTGAGTGCTGGTATTCGAAATGATTGTGACCCGGCTCTAGCGCTATTGTCGGAACATATTGACTCGGGCAATTGCTCGATCCGCTGCGCTTCGTGCTTGGGTCTAGGCATTGCGTATGCTGGCTCAGCTCGAGAAGATGTGTCAGAGCTACTAATTCCTGTTGTATCGCACGCTGATGAAAATGCTGATATTCAGGAAGTGTCTTATGCTGCTTTAGCGCTTGGAATGGTAGAAGTAGGCACATGCGATGAAGAAGCAGGCAGTGTGCTTATGCAGAGATTGATGGAGAGTTCCGACGCAGAATTGAGCTCTTCTTGTGCCCGATTTCTAGCTCTTGGCCTTGGTTTGTTGTATCTTGGGTACGTGCTTTATCTTGCAATATGAGACTTCGAATGTATTAATTTGATACCTATGTTGTAAATGGCTTGTTCAGTCGTCAAGAGCGTGTGGAGGCCATGCTAGAAGCGGCCAAGACAATTGAGCACAAGATGTCTAAATACTTGGCGATTACGTTGGAGACATGTGCATACGCTGGTTCAGGTAATGTGCTTAAGGTTCAGCAGCTCTTACGTACCTGTGCTGAGCACATTGAGGATCCCATGGAGGCGCAGCATCAGAGTGTTGCGGTACTTGGCATTGCTCTCGTCACGATGGGAGAAAATATTGGCAGCGATATGGCGATGCGATCATTTGACCACTTGTTGCAGTACGGTGAAGTGGCGGTCAGGCGCGCTGTGCCACTAGCATTTGCTCTGCTGAGCGTTTCGAATCCAGAGTACGCACTAATTGACACACTCTCGCGACTCACCCACGACGCTGACTTTGGCGTCGCTCAGAATGCGATCCTAGCACTTGGTCTTATAGCTGCTGGCACAAACAATTCTCGGGTGGCGGGTTTGCTACGTCAGTTGTCTGAATTTTACAGCCGTGAAGCAAATCACCTCTTTGTCGTTCGAATTGCACAAGGATTGCTACACATGGGCAAGGGGCTAATGACATTGCATCCATTTCACTCGGACCGATTAATTATGTCTCGCGTCGCGGTGAGCGGGCTCCTGACGATATTGCACGCTTCATTGGATATGGAACACACGATTTTGGATACTTCTCACTACATTTTGTACTGTATCGCCACAGCAATGCAGCCTCGTATGCTCATTACGCTCGATGAAGACTTGAATCCACTTCCTGTGTCCGTTCGAGTCGGTCAGGCGGTACGTCTATGTCAGTATATTGTTTTGTATCGATAAATGAACTGATCCTAGCAATTGGTTTGATATAGGTTGAAATTGTGGGCCAAGCTGGCCGTCCAAAGTCTATCACAGGTTTTCAGACACATATGACACCTGTGCTGCTGAATGTGAAGGACCGTGCAGAGCTTGCGACGGACGAGTATTTTCCGCTTACGAACGTGCTAGAAGGCGTGGTAATTCTTCGAAAGAATCCAGATTATGAGCCAGAAACGTAAAAAAAGATGTGATGGATCAGCAAATTAGTGCCATCGTTGTGCAGCCTTAAGCCTGTCGAGCTAGCGAAATCAAAGCCAGTTGATAACCTTTTACGCATACATGCTTTGGGACGTTTCCATGTGTTCGATTCTCGTTATATATTTGAACTGCCTCCGGTTGAAAAAGAAGTTTTGATCTTAATGCCCTTCCGATAATATTTCAATCATCTCTATATATTTGAACTGCCTCGCGGTCTACAAAAGAAGTTCTGATCTTGATGCCCTTTCGATAATACCGTCGGCAAGGCTATAAGTTGCAGCTTCTTAGTTTATTGTTACAAGCGTGTCGTTCAGCAAGGTCGTTGCAGTGCGCAGAGTAAAACTTTTAGATTTGCACGTTGAAGGAATTCGATGGCACAAATCGCTTCGTAGAGGCATTTGATAACTTTTCTGTCAAAATGGCATGCCATTTTATTCTTATTATAGTACAAGCAGACTGCTTTAGTGACCAAATGACACGTAAAATTTAATCAGACGTCAAGCATCAAGACTGCAATTTAGTTACTTGTAGAGAACCATTATCGCTTATTTTGAGAAGTCAAGAAGTACTGAATTATGCGCCAAAGAAGGAGGTCTATGTCTATTCCATTTTTGCGTCCGTATGTTTGTTCTTCTCCTTGTCTTCTTTGTCCACAACCATCTCGCCACGTGACTCTTTTTCCATCTGACGAATGCGCATCCTTCGCAGCACTTTGTTTGACACCTTCTTTACGACCGACTTGCTCTCCTTTGTCGCTTTCTAGTGTCGTTAATAATTTCTTTAGTTATCCATCCCTCAACTTCATGCACTGCAATATATTTTCAACGCACCCGCTCGCGCTTTTTTATAAGTTTTTCCTTACGAAGCCGCTCTTTCTCCACCTCGAGTTCATACTGAGCCTTGATCTTGGTACGGCTATTCTTCCTGGACATGGCGTAACCTCCACTACTTACACCACAAAAATATTTCACAAGAACGAGTTTTAGCCAATCGATGCTCTATCGCTAAAAACGTGTTAACTTTTCAAATGAAACACAGACGTCGTCACGCCGAGACGCGATGGCTCTACAATCTCCTGCCTTCAAGCGTTCGGTAGGCTAATAAGCCGCTGTAAAATTATTGCAAAATATACATTTTATGTTGAGTTGATAATGATGATTTGTCGTTGATGGAAAGGCGTACGCTGGCTGGAGTATCTTTCGGTATCTCTATTGGCGTCGCCGGAACCTTAGTACTGATAGGCATAGAGGACAAAGGGAGCGAGACCGACAGACATGCTCCAAAACCTCTCAATCACACATCATTGAAACAAAATAATTTGCCTTATCACGAAGCGCTGCGCTACGGAGTTCCTTCAAACTCGAATGTTTATGTGCGCTCGGGTTACGTTGTGTCGTATGATTATCGGTGCGTGCAAAAGATATTTATAAAGTTTATAGTGAACAAAATTATCCGAAGGTTTTGGAGTTGTTATTGTCATTTGTAGTACACGCAATGCGTCGTGGGTTATGGAATACCTGACGCAGGATGCACTGCGTATTAAGCACGAGACAAATCGTGCCAACTCCAAGTTTGCGGTGGATTGCGATATTCCTGAGCAGTTTCGAGTGAATCCAAAGCTATACCATAATAGTGGCTATGATAAAGGGCATCTCGTACCAGCTCGTATGTCGTTGCCCTTGTAGCCTTCAATTTTGACAGTTGACTTATGACCCCTATTAAATTTTGAATTCAGGAGACATGAGCCATTCCCAAAAAGCCATGGACGAGAGTTTTTTTATGACTAATATGTCGCCACAGATTGGCTTAGGGTTTAATCGAGACTATTGGGCTCGTTTAGAAGGCTTTGTGCGTCATCTAACGAGCCAGTACGATGCTGTTTATGTAATTACGGGGCCGCTATTTCTTCCTAAGGTAAGCAAGCTTATAAAATATCTAGATACCTGTTTTTCCAGCTTTATTTAACATCCCTAGAAAAACAAGAAACGTGGGGGTTACATGGTGTCATATTCTGTACTTGGCGACCCACCGGATGCCGTCGCTATTCCAACACACTTCTTTAAGGTAATTTTGTGTAAAAAGGAACATGGAAATGGTTTTGCTACGGCTGGTTTTATTTTGCCTAACAAAATTATCTCCGAAAACAAAAGTCTGCGAGACTTTCAAGTTCCGTTAAACGTCATTGAGAAGCAAGCTGGACTGCTCTTCTTCAACAAGGTCCTGGCTTTATCGAAAAAGGTCCTGTTTTAATATCAAACTTATGGCGATTCTTGTTACTTTTTATGCTTTGCGCACAGCTTCATAGCTCGGCAAAAGTAGAGTTGTGTAGCGAGATTAAATGCTCTCTCGCTGCCGTATACCGCCAAACCTCAAGTAAAGTTGGAAAGTAACACATAATTCTACTACAGTCATTACATTACAAAAAATCGATAAAATAAATAATTTGTTGCTTTTGATCTTAATAATCAGATATGACTTGGATGCAAAGCTGACGGAAAATCGCTGGAAAGCTCAGGAAAAATAGAATCTTTGTTGCCAAATGCCCCAAATCTTTTAATAACCACAATGATAGCGGGGCTACCGAGCTCTTTGATTCGGAAAAAGACTAATAGTCTCAAAGAGCCACTTAATTTCACGAAACTGAAAAAAGTCACGACTCAGAGTCGTACAAGCTCGCAGAGCTTACCTTATCCTGGCCCGAGGAACTAACAATTCCTAGACTGAAATAACAGGTAATGTATAAGTGTAACAGGGCACCCTTTGTATTACTGTTAACAGTACTAGTCAACCTACACTGATTTCAGTGAAGTTGGGGTGCCTCACCTACTTCGCGTACACGACGTGCAGAGGAAATAAGTGTAACATAAAAACCTAATGATATTCCAATTTTTATGCAATTTTTAATCTCTTCACACTGGTTTTCAGGTAGTTGATCAAAACTATCAATTAAAAATATATTTTGTTCTGTAATTTTTTTCGATTGTTTTTGAAACCAGTAAAATTAGACAATAAAAATTACAAATTTTAATAGAATTCAAATTAAAAATTCAATGGAATCATAAATACACCATATTAAATATTATTCGGGAAATATTTCGATAAATAGTGAAGAAACTTACACTGAGGTTCTAAGTCGCTAGGAAGTCCTAGCTACCATAGTTAATTCTAAGGCTTCAAAATAGAGTCAAAGCAAAACTGTATTAATATATTAGTTCCTACTAACTGTAACGGGGCACTACTGCTTCAGTACAAATTCACTTCGCACTGCCTCAGTGCGAGTGGTGCCTCACGTCACTTTACGTACGCTAGCACGTGCAGAGGAAGACTCTCTTTTAAAACACTTGCTAGGGGGTTAATTATAATCTGTATTAATATAATTAAGTTCTTCTGTTCTATCTACTTAATACTAACTTAATTGTAAACTAATACAAAACATGTAACATAGTCTTATCTGTCTTTCTCTTTGCGCGCGTCCAGCGCTGACTGGACCGCGGAGAAAATAGATATAATGGTCTTTATCTACCAATGGGTAAGCTTTTAGAATATTGCCATGTAAAGTAATATTCTCCACCCTTTAGATAATACTAATCAACAACCTTTGAGTGTTAATTTCATGTAACGATACACCCCGTTACATCACCCCCCCCTTAAACGACAATCACTCGACTGTCATTGGATAGAGTGGTCACTATAAGACCACCTAATTAAAAACAATGTTGATTGGTCAGAACCGACATTTTTTAATTCTATCGCATGGTTAACAAGTATATGCGGTACGCGAATAGTGCGGCGCCTTCGGCTGCGGTTCATGCAGCGGCAAGCGACGCATTATTGTCTCTTGCGGCAGACGTTCCGTCTACCGTAGTGTCATCTTCTCCCGCAACTCTAAATGTTGCGGGTGCATGTGGTGGTACACCACGTGAATGCGACCCCTCTTTGGAGGTCGACTACGAATGCGAGTCGGACGAAATGGCCGACTCGGGGAGAACAGAATAGTCGCCTGATCATCGTCAGGCGGCTGACTATGAGCCTTCGAATGAGGGGGCTCATTCGAGCAGACGTGCTGGTAGCGTTCGCTATAGCATGTTTGGTTTCCGACGATGAGGATAATTCCTCATCGCCAGCATCGTCTCCCGTGCCATCACCCGCACCTATTTCTGTGCGTGGTGATGACGATGGCGTAAGCCATCGTAATAAAAGTTCTTGTGGTACCCCTGCTTCAGTGGTTACCACTCAGGGGAACGTGGACACAAAATGTCTCGTCTTGCCCCTGAGAAGAATCCGTGGCTTTTGCCCGAACAGCTAATTACTAGCTTGTCTGGAGAGGCTACCCCTCACAATAAATATCCATTATTTATTGCGACAAAGCTACACGGCCTTGATCCCAGCGCGAAGAACTTACGCGCTGAGGAAGACTTTTATCTCGATGCTTTTTCAAGCATCGATGTTATAGTGGCAACAATAAGCGAGATAAAATCTCGCTTATGCAAGCCTGGAGCGCGTTATTCGCAATGTCAAAGACATTACACGCGAAGCCTAGCTTCAAATACATAAAGGGATTCTTAAAAAGTTTGAGAAGCGAACTCCAACCGGTGCAAGGTATAAATTGCATCGGTTGTCACGCGAGTTAGGTCTTCCATTCCTCACGTGGGGTGATGTCTGTCCGTGCTGTGTTGACAACACCAAGCGAGTAAAAGGGCATGTCTATTCCCTTTCTTCGCCCTGAGGAAGAACTCGCATCTCTAACGAGATGCGTGATGCGATTGACATTTTGCAATCGATTTAAAGGCGCCAGGGCGCGTGTTTTCCGATGGATCAGAAGGTCCATCGGATGGGTCTCGTCATACTGACGGACGAGGCCCTCAACGTCAACAATCAGCTGGGAACGAGGCTCCCAGCTGTCATGTGAAGGCAGATAACCGCGCCAGCGAACAAGATACCTCGTTCGCTGCCCCTTCACATCACGGTGGTTTTGGATACGTTCCACAAGGAAACGTTGACCACCGTGGGATATCTAACAATGGTTGTGGCGAAGGAGGGAAATTAGATTCGACCCATATGTCGGATCTAGAGTCGAAAATCGACAAACTCGATCGCTTTCTCCATGATTTGGAGGCGGAACTTGATCACGAGCGCGGTAAGCGTCGCTCGTTAGAGCAGACGGGGCAGGCTCACCATATCGAACGATTGGAAGACCGTTCGAAGAGTGCGTACTCCATGTTGGAGTACGAACGGAATTATCACGCTCTTCCTGATGAGCGGTTGTCAGCTCATCGCGATTTCGAGGATCTTCGGACCGACATGAGAATATCCAGTATGAAAATCTGATTCGTGACCACAAGAATCTTTATAGAATTTCGTGGAAAGGGTGGTCAGATCCGTTCTCGGAAGAAACCGCGTACTGATGGTACGGGCGGAGCCGACCAACGTAAAACGTAGGATGCGTTCGCATCCTATGTGGCAATTCTATTGTGTACGCATTGCCTATGCGATGCAGTACACGGAAAGGCCCAATAAACTTGGGTAGTAGTTTACTGCTACCCACATTAGTGACTAAACGCTTAGGTAAGTTACCGTAGAGAGAAGTACTAGGTCATTAATTTTAAATGAAAGAACTTTTGCTCTTCCATGTTTGTCTGCGTTCTGTTTTTGACGGTCACTGCGTTAGCAATGGAATCCTGTTCGAAACGGATTACTGATTCTCGAGCCAGCAGAAATTCCTCTGCTGACTCATTTGTTTTGTCTTTTTCAGTGCGCTTTGTGCGCACTGCCATGAGATCTTTCTCATCTTCGATGTCGATTGCTTCGACATCGACATCATTCGCGTCGTTGGTAATTTCGATGCGTAATAATCATGAGCCAGAAATGGCTTTGCTCAAGCGAGTCGACCCCCCTTAGACTATAGGATCCCTCTAATTGGGTGGGTATGCGTGGATGGCGTAAGCCATTCAAGAAGAACGGTGTATGCGTTGTAGACGCATGCACCGAATTATTGATGGCGAATTTGACCATCGGTAAAAACTCGCTCCAATTCGGATACGATTGGACGTAACCTCGAAGTATCTCTTGGAGGACGCATTTACGGGTTCTGTCTGACCATCTGTCTCTGGATGATCAGAAGTTGACATAGTCAGCCGTGTTCCGAGAGATCGGAACACGGATTGCCAGAACTCCGCCGTAAACCGTGGATCTCTATCCGAGACCAGTTCACGAGGTAACCCGTGGAGTTTGAATACCGTGTCGATAAAGACACGTGCACAGCCCGGAGCCGTGATCGACTCTGGTACTGCAGCAAGATGTACCATCTTGCTGAATCTGTCTACAAAAACATGGATTCCATTATTTTGTGATCATCTCGGGAAATCCGAAGACGAAGCCCATAGATACGGACTGCCAACATTCTTTCGGAAGTGGTAGATGTTGGAGAGGTGCACGGGGTGAAGGGACAGGCTTCACCCGTTGACATACCTCGCAAGCACGAATGTGCTTGCGCACGAGCTGATACTGGCGGGGCCAGTAAAAGTCGCGACTTACTGTGAGATAAGTCTTCTCACGTGATGCGCAAGCGCAAATCATTGTGAGTTGGGACGATGACACGTGGAGTGTCGCCGGCAACGGCTGTGTAATACAATAAGCCGTTGCGTGTTTTGTATCGATCGGATGACGATCGATATAAAGCCGATGATTCTTTAAAAGATTTATCGGATGGATTCTTTAGATGTGCCATTAAACGCAGAAGGTCCATATCTTCTGCGTAGGCTCTCTTTATGTCATCGAACAAGGTTGATGACGGAACACTTGAAATGAGTGTGGCAACAGTGAAATTATTTTCACTGTTGGTATGCACAGCCGGCTCGGAATCGGGTCGGCGTGATAACGCATCAGCGACGACGTTAAGTCGTCCTGGTTTATATTTCACGGAGAAATTATACTCCGCGAAGAAGGATAGCCACCTCGCTATTCTTTGCGAGAGTTGTGATCATATCGGCCGTGCGTAATCACGCATGGTCCGTATATACGATGAACGGTCTATCTCCGAGGAGATAGACCCAAAACTTAGCCAATGCATATTTCATGGCAAGGAGTTCCTTGTAATGCACTGTGTAATTGCGTTCAGCTGGGGGCAACTGACGCGATTGGTAATAGACGACGCGCTCCGCGCCGTCTGTATCGTATTGCATTAACGCACAGCCGATTGCAAAATCGCTGGCGTCACAGACCACATGGAATGGTCTGTCTTGATCTGCAATCGCCAAGATGGGCGATTGCATTAAGATTTGCTTGATACCTCCAAAGGAACGCTGACAATCAGCGTTCCATGACCACTTCACATTTTTCTGAAACAAAGAAGACAGATGCACTAAGATGTACTGTCATTTCGGCATAATCGCGCGAGTACTTGTGCAAGTACGCCGCTAAACCGAGGAACTCTCTAAGTCCCTTTACGTCGACTGGCACAGGCCAATCGGTGATCGCCTTGATCTTTTCTTGATTTTGCCGTCACCCAAGAAGTGGTAATTACCTTGCAGCGAATATACACTTTTGAGATTTGCATACAACTTGTGCTCACGCATAAGTGTAAGAGCCTTTCGGACGTGGGTACGATGGGGCGCCATACATCGATTGATATTAATAAGTTAAAGTCATTGCATAGAGATCGCTACTTAGGAACTTGATATATTAATAATTTCTACTTTATCCCTATACTAAAGACTTAAGTATTAACCTTTAGTAGCTAAGACTTCTTATCTACTTATAACCTTCCACTACATGTCTATGTACGTAAAGTATTTAGGCACCTCGTGTAACGGGGTACACTGTTACATAAATATCATTTCCTATAATGAGAGCCATTATCATACGCTCACCCTCTTGATAGTATTCACTCACCCCCCACCCTAATTCATTGGCTAAAATTCATCAGGATTATTTTTCATCACTCACCGTACCACTCACCCATTAAGCGCGGTGACTCAATTTTAACACCTCGGCAACAACACACTTAAATTTGAGCTTAACTTATTAACCACCACAAACTGCGCAATAATACAGATAAGTAGGGCATTCATTTCGCAAACACAGATTCAATGGATTGAATATGGATTGAATAGTTCACACACAGAAGAGTCGATAGAATGGTACTACATATCATGTGGTGACGTTGGGTGTATAATCTGGGGTGGAGCAGTCCAAGCGCGACCTTCAAGGCAAGTACGCGCATTATGGCTCTTTCTATTGCAGTTCCTATATCAACGTCGGAGAGGAGCCTTTAAGTGATTTCCAACGCGGAAAAACTGGGAAAAATTACGTCGCGTAGATCCTGTTGGCCTTACTCTTGTCCAGATCATTACTGGGCATGCATGATACTATCCGAACCCTGCAGTACATGGTCAAGCAATGCACTTTTTCGATGATTATTAGCAATTTAGAAAGCTAATCTGACTTTTTTTACCTTTTGAGTGGATTGAGTGGTAGTGAGTTGAGTGGACTGTTTGATAGTTAGTTGAGTTGTAGTAGTTGTTAAAAGTGAGTGAATATTGATTTCCGTCTAACGTCAACTGATGTGAATATAAGTCAATGGTCTTAAGGAGTGAGCGAATACTATCAAGAGGATGAGTGAATACTATTGTCTCCCATTACAAATTTATTTTCTAAAAAAGAAAATAAATAAAGAAGTACAAAATTATTATCTTATATTAATTTTGACTTGAAGTTCCAACGTAACTCAATTCAAATATACTGACGCAATAAGACATTAGTTAATTGATTGATTTATTTAAGTTTAAATCAACCCGGCAATCGTTACAAGACACGATAAGGCGGTGGGCAAAGAGGCACTTACAAAATTAGTTATTTATATATAAGAGCCGATAGATAGAAGATCGTTACAAGAGAACGCAATGTATAAACAAATTACTTTTTCTTTATACTTAAGCCTTAGTATCGACCTTTAGTAGCTAAAATTCCTTAGCTACTTGTATCCTTCCTCTGCACGTGAAGTAATCGAGGCACCCCACCTTCACTGTAATAAGTCTAGGTTGACTAGTACGGTTGTTAGTATTAGCAAAAGGTACCTGTTAGCACTTCATGTTACGTTGAACGGCCTGCGCACGTCCCATTTAATAGGAAAACCTGAAATTACGGCAAATAAAAGGTATGTTCTGACAAGCCTTTTGATCGGAAGGATAAGCAGACTAGTGCTTTTGAGCAAAGTAAGAATCACCAAAGTTAAATGCTTATCAACATATTGAAAGGTATAATTCGAATGGTGCAGACACTGCGGCGCAAGCGTCTCGAGCTTTCACATCGTAATTGTATCGAGGTCTTTACAAGCAACAAATGCAGCCTCCTCCACACCAGGTCCTGCATTGAGCCCTTAATATCTCGTCCAGTCCCTTGTGTCCCACAGTATGACTGCGTCTTGCAAAGCCGCAAGAGCCAACTGTTCCGAATTTAAAAGGGCACACGCTGAGCTAGCATTCGATGACCTCGAAGCGTACTGATAAGCGTCTGTCACTACCCGTCGACACAGCGAGCATTCTCGTCCTCGCAAGTCACAAGCAATTATGTCTTCCACTTGGAATTAAAACAGCAGCTAATGACAATAATAATAAAGATAGGCACACCTACGTGCTGCACTAATGAGAAGCGATTCATTGTTAAGAAAAGAAAAGACGCGGCCATATTCGTCAGCAGCCCCATTCGACCCTTCTAATAAGTTAATAAGCATTTCATGACAAAACCCACCCCAGCTTCAAACGGGGTTATTTTAGCCAAGCAGAATGCCTAAAACTTTGGTGGGGCGAGTTGCTTTCGTAAAATTGCATTGTGTGGTATATCGTGCAATGTTTAAGTAATTTAAAAAAGAATGCCGGTATATGTACCTCAGCTTTTTGGTAAATGTACCTCACCCCAAATAATCGTTACAACTACAGCCCAATGAGGAAGACCTTGAAAATGCCCGCCTGGCTTCGCGGGAGCTTTCTTCCGCAACAGCTTCGTAAGTTCTATATTTGCATTTTTAAATTGAAGTTGAAGACACCTTAAAGTTAGAAAAAATGTTTATTGTCTATTGTGGTTACTTAAGGTGCTTATTAGTTAGATCTTAAAAGGGTTTTAGATTGTTTATGTTCTGGATTGAGGACAAGTGCGTGAATTGTGACCAATTTCTTTGCACGTACTACAATGATGCCTTGCTAGCATTGGTTCTTGAAGTGACCTTTCCACATATTCAAAGGCAGAAGGATTCTGGCGAGTGGATCATGTAGGTCTGCCAAGCGGTGAACTAATGCCAGGGTTTGAACTATCAAATCTTCATCTAAAACACTTTGAAGGGCACGCAAAAATTGAGGTTGCTGATGCTACAACAGCATCTCATACCTTCTTCTAATAAGTATCAGCAAATCGTAAAATGTTCTCTTCTACTTGCTGCAAGAAGTGGCTGGTTGAGCCACTAATGCTGACCAAATCCCCAAATGGCGTCAAAACACCACCAGACAATAGCATTGTTCGAATGAGATAAATGCAGGGAATGCCTATAGTTAGTGTTAAAATGTTGCTGCAGGGCTCACAAGATTTTTCAGTAGAGGGGTACTAAAGCCAATTTAAACAGGCAAAATTAGTATGGAGATTTAAACTTCATCTACAGGGATTAAAGCTATGTATACTGTTTCGATGTCAATTTTAATGCATGCTCGAAATTTTCTTTTCGACATTTGTCCATAAAAGATTCTTGTGCTCAAAAAGGTTGTGCGTTGACTGATAATTAATGCTTTGGCTGAGGTTGACTTCTGCTCATCACATGCTTTCTCAAGCAGTACACAGACACGAAGCATGTCACCTGTTGGGACCCGTATGCATCGCTTCAAGACAGCATGGGTGTAACGGGACACTGCCGACTCGTACTGCTTCAGTGCAAGTGGTGCCATGTCACTTCACGTACACTAATACGTACAAAGAAAGACTCTCTTTAAAACACTTGCGTTAAAGAGGGTTATCAGTAAACTGCATTTAATATAATTAAGCTCTTCTGTTTCTATCTATTTAATATTAGCTTAGTTATATACTAATACAAAACATGTAATGAAGTCTTATTTAACTCTCTCTTCGCACGCGTCCAGTGCTGACTGGACAGCGGAGCAAGTGAATATAATGGCCTATAATATTTGCCAATGGATAAGCTTTCCGAATATTACTATGTAAAGTAATATTCTCCAAATATTATCTATCTTGAAGATAATATATTAACTAACAACTTTTAAGTGTTATTATCATGAAACGATACACCCCGTTACATCACCCCTCCCTTAAACGACAATCACTCAGACTGTCATTGAATAGAGTGGTCACTATGAGACCACTTAATTAAAAACAATGTTGATTGGTCAGAACCATCATTTTCAATTCTATCGCATGGTAAGCGAGTCCATGCGGTCAGCGAATCGTGCGGAATCTTCGACTGCGGTACATGCAGCCGCGGGCGCCGCATTATTGTCTCTTGCGGCAGACATTTCGCCTGGTAGTATCATCTTCTGCCGCAACAATATATGTTGCGGGTTCACGTGGTGAATCACCACGTGAGTTCGCCCCTCTTTGGCGGTCGACTATGATTGCGAGTCGGACGAGATGACCGACTCGGGAAGAGCGAAACAGTCGCCTTTGTGGTACACCTGCTCCAGTGAGTACCACGCAGGGGAGTGCAGACGACAATATATCTCGTCTTGCCCCTGAGTTGAAGCCGAGGCTTTTCCCGAACGGCTAGTCAGTAGCTTGTCTGGAGAGACTTGTCCTCACAATAAATCACTCCTTTTTATTGCGATAAAGCTACATGGCCTTGATCCCAGCGCGATCCCAGCGCGAAGAACTTTCGCGCTGAGAAAGATTTTATCTCGATGCTTTTCTTAAGCATCGATGGTACAGTGGCAACAACAAACGGGCTAAAATCTCGTTGATGCAAGCCTGGAGCGCGTTCATTCGCAATGTCAAAGACATTGGACGCGAAGCCTGGCTTCAAAGACTTAACGCGATTCTCGTTAAGTTTGAGGAACGAACTTCAACCGGTGCAAGATGTAAATTGCATCGGCTGTCTCGTGAGGCAAGACTTCCATGTCTCACGTGGGGTGATCCCTATCCGTGTTGTGTAGACAACACGAAACGAGTGAAAGGGGATGAGTATTCCCTCTCTTCGCCCTGGGGAAGGGCTCGCATCTCTATCGAGATGCGCGATGCGATTGACGTCTTGCAATGGATTTACATGTGCCAGGGGCGCGTGTTTTCCGATAAACCTTCTGATTAATCGGATGGGACTCGACATACTGACGGACGAGGCCTTCAACATTAACAATCAGCTGGGAACGAGGCTCCCAGCTGTCATGTGAAGGTGGATAACCGCGCCAGCGAACAAGATAACACATTCGCTGCCCCTTCACATTACGGTGGTTTTGGATACGTTCCGCAAGGAAACGTTGACCACCGTGGGAACCCAACAATGGTTGTGGCGGAGCAGGGAAAATTAGATCTGACCCATGTGTCGGATCTAGAGTCGAAGATCGACAAATTCGATCGCTTCTTCCATGTATTGGAGGAGGGTCTTGATCACGAGCGCAGTAAGCGTCACTCGTTGGGACAGACGGTGCAGGCTCACCGTATCGAACGGTTGGAAGACCGTTCGAAAAGTGCGTACTCAATGTTGGAGTACGAACGGAGTGTCACGCTCTCCGTGATGACCTGTCGTCAGCTCATCGCGGATTCGAGGCTCTTCGGACCCGACATAAGAATCTCCAGATTCAGGATGAGAATCTGATTCTTTTAGGGTTTCCTAAAAAGGGTAGTCAGATCCGTCCTCTGAAGAAACCGCGTTCTGATGGTACGGGCCGAGTCGACCAACGAAAAACGTAGGATGCTTTCGCATCCTTCGTGGTAATTCTATTGTGTACGCACTGCCTCTGCGGTGTAGTTCGCGGAATGGCCCAATAAACTTGATAGTAGTTTACTACTACCCACATTAGTGACTACACGCTTAGGTAAGTTTACCGTAGAGAGTAGTACTCGAGGTCATTAATTTTAAATGAAAGAACGTTTTTTTTATGTTTGTCTGCGTTCCGTTTCTGACGGTCCACTGCGTTAGCAATGGAATCCTGTACGAAACGGATTACTGATTCTCGAGCCAGCAGAAATTCCTGTGCTGACTCAATTGTTTTGTTTTTTTCAGTGCGCTTTGTGCGCACTGCCATGAGAATTTTCTCATCTTCGATGTCGATTGTTTCGACATCGACATCATTTGCGTCTTTGGAAACTTCGACGCGTGATGAGCATGAGCTAGAATTGGATTTGCTCGTGCGAGTCCACCCTACCTTAAATTAAAGGATCCCTTTGATTAGGTGGGTATGCGTGGATGGCGTAAGCCATTCACGAAGAACGGTGTATGCGTTGTAGACGCATGCACCGAATTATTGTTGGCGAATTCGACCATCGGTAAAAACTCGCTCCAATTCTGATACGATTGGGCCTTTTCTCGAAGTATCACTTCGAGGACGCGATTTTTGCGTTTCATCTGACCATCTGTCTCTGGGTGATCAGAAGTTAACATAGTTAGCCGTGTATCGAGATATCGAGACACGGATTGCCAAACCTCTGCCGTGAACCGTGGGTCACTATCCGAGACTAGTTCACGGGGTAACCCGTGGAGTTTGGATACCGTGTCGATAAAGACACGCGCACAGCCCGGAGCCGTGATCGACTCTGGTACCGCAATAAGATGTACCATTTTGCTGAATCTGTCTACAAAACAAGAATTCCTTTGTTTTTGTGATCGTCTTCGGGAAATTCGAAGACGAAGTTCATAGATACGAACTGCGAACATTCTGCCGGAAGTGGTAGATGTTGGAGAGGTGCACGGGGTGAAGGGACAGGCTTCACCCGTTGACATACCTCGCAAGC
This sequence comes from Bremia lactucae, assembly GCF_004359215.1. NCBI lineage: Eukaryota > Oomycota > Peronosporomycetes > Peronosporales > Peronosporaceae > Bremia > Bremia lactucae. Next base: position 2,733,020 of record NC_090619.1, read on the forward strand.
ACGAATGTGCTTGCGCACGAGCTGATACTGGCGGGGCCAGTAAAAGTCGCGACTTACTGTGAGATAAGTCTTCTCACGTGATGCGCAAGCGCAAATCATTGTGAGTTGGGACGATGACACGTGGAGTGTCGCCGGCAACGGCTGTGTAATACAATAAGCCGTTGCGTGTTTTGTATCGATCGGATGACGATCGATATAAAGCCGATGATTCTTTAAAAGATTTATCGGATGGATTCTTTAGATGTGCCATTAAACGCAGAAGGTCCATATCTTCTGCGTAGGCTCTCTTTATGTCATCGAACAAGGTTGATGACGGAACACTTGAAATGAGTGTGGCAACAGTGAAATTATTTTCACTGTTGGTATGCACAGCCGGCTCGGAATCGGGTCGGCGTGATAACGCATCAGCGACGACGTTAAGTCGTCCTGGTTTATATTTCACGGAGAAATTATACTCCGCGAAGAAGGATAGCCACCTCGCTATTCTTTGCGAGAGTTGTGATCATATCGGCCGTGCGTAATCACGCATGGTCCGTATATACGATGAACGGTCTATCTCCGAGGAGATAGACCCAAAACTTAGCCAATGCATATTTCATGGCAAGGAGTTCCTTGTAATGCACTGTGTAATTGCGTTCAGCTGGGGGCAACTGACGCGATTGGTAATAGACGACGCGCTCCGCGCCGTCTGTATCGTATTGCATTAACGCACAGCCGATTGCAAAATCGCTGGCGTCACAGACCACATGGAATGGTCTGTCTTGATCTGCAATCGCCAAGATGGGCGATTGCATTAAGCTTTGCTTGATTCCTCCAAAGGAACGCTGACAATCAGCGTTCCATAGCCATTTCTCGTCTTTTTTCAAGAGACGAGAGAGATGAACTGTCATCTCGGCATAATTGCGGGAGTACTTGTGCAAGTACGCCGCTAATCCAAGGAATATTTTAAGTCCCTTGACATCGACTGAAACTGGCCAGTCGGTAATTGCCTTGTTCTTTTCGGGATCAGGGCGCACGCTGTGTATTTCCGACGACGCACCCAAGAAGTGGTGTTTTGCTTGCAGCGAATATACACTTCTTGAGATTTGCGTACAGTTTGTGCTTTCGCATAAGTGTAAGAACTGACAAGCGTGAGTTTTATAAGCTTCCACGTCCGTTTTTCCGTCAATGGACCGGCTACGGACGAATACATCGTCAACTCGGTACGAATTCTCGCACCGGTCTCAACAGCTTCGTTACGCATCTGCCAGCTGGTCCTTGCCTTATATTTTCTGAGCCAAGGTAGACCTAGGATGACATCAAATTTGTCATCCAGATCCAGTACGTTGAAATCATCATCGAACTGTAAATCTTTTAAAGTGTAGTGAAATTTCACTACGCGTATCATTACTGTTATCGATACGCCTGTCGCTAGACGCACCGTCATCCTCGTTGGAGGGATGTTGCGCTCAAAATATTTGAGCCTACGACTCTCTAGCGACTGGCGACGAATAAAGTTTCTCGACGCCCCGCAGTCCACTAGGGCTCTAAGTGACAAATCATTTGTCACTTCTAACTTCAACGTGGTGAGTGATACATCATCGCCAGATGCAGAGACACATAATGATTGTGTGTCTGGAGCAACTTCAGTGAAGAGATGTGCTAATTCTCTTGAGGTTGCTGGATCGTAGGGCGTTGCGCCCCTACTGACCTCGACCATTTTTTGGCGGTCCGCCTCGCTGTTGCGATTTCGCAACAACGTAGGTACCCGCGATCGTTGCCCTTTTTGGCATTCGGTCCTAAATACGTTCTGTACCTCTCGGTACTGGGCGTGGAGCACTACACTCATGACCATAGTGTCGTAACTTTTAGCATCGATATGCATTTCTGCAATCGCGTTTTGTTCGAAAAGCGAGGTTTCTCGCGTTCGACATAAAAGAGGTCCATAGGTTCTGGACCTCCAAGCTCGTGTCGTCTTGGAGAACGATACGATGACGAACTAGCTTGAGCCTGTCTCAAGCTTAAGTCCTCCTGTTCCGCAACGAATATTGCTTCTTCAAGCGTATCCAGCTCCAAGCAGAACAGGTGGGTCTTTACGGGACCATCCGTAAAACCTTGCGTGAACACCGAAATCAACGTGTGTTCATGAACTGGGTTGATTGTGATACAACTCGCTAAGAGTCGTATGTTCTGGGCATAAGCGTGAACATCACGCTTGCCTTGTTTGAGTTTCAGAAGCTCTGATCGAGCTCTGAACTCAGCCCTGGGCGGTTCAAACGTGTGTTTGAGCCGAGCTTTAAAAGCCTCTAATGAGCCAAAGACATATGGTTCGCGCAACTTAAGGATTAGTGCCCAAGTTTTGGCACGACCTGCCAAGTTTGACTGAGCAAATGCGACTTGCATTTGCTCGTCGACGATGTGACGAGCCCTTATGGCATCGTCCAACGAAACGTGATACGTATTTCCATTATCATCTGACATGTCCATGTTAGATGATGATGGAACTGTGTTTTTTTGGACGAAATACTATTGCTGCCAGGTGTAACGGGGCACTGCTGACTTGTACTGCTTCAGTACAAGTCCATTTCGTATTGCCTCAGTGCGACTGGTGCCTCACGTCACTTTACGTACACTAGTACGTGCAGAGGTAGACTCTCTTTAAGACACTTGTTCTATCTACTTAAAACATACTTAATTATAAACTAATACAAAACATGTAATAAAGTCTTATCTCTCTTTCTCTTTGCGCGCGCCCAGCGCTGACTGGACCACGGAGAAAGTAGATATAATGGTTTATATCTACCGAAGGATAAGCTTGGTAGGTGACTGGGCCTAGTCGGCGTCATTGCCCGACTCGGTGAAAACTATGAAGGCCTTAGAATCTACCGGGGCCACGTCCTAAATACAGAAGAAGCGAATCCCATAACAACAAGCAACTAAAAGAATTGAAAAGCGCCAAACCAGAAGTGCGGAATGTGCCACCAATTTCGTCATAATCGTAGGACATGCCCGAGCAAGGACGCATGATTGTATGCTTCGTTATCTCTAGTACACTGTAGGCGGGCACGTCGTAATGCGGCCACGCTCTACTTAGACACACACCCTAGCACAGCGAGGAATCGGTTAAACCAGCAAAAAATCTTCGAGTTCTCACGTGACAAACAACGAGGTGACGACGGAGTTATTTGACGCTTCGTCAGACCCGTTTGGTGCGGAGTCATCTTGCAAAGACTCCATGTACGACGACTTTTCTGGTGATGGCAGTATGCGTCACCACGAACGAAGGGATCGTAAAGGTCGCTTCGGTTGAATGCTACTGGTGGTGATAAACCATGAAAGGAGTGATTTTAAGGATCGCTCCGAGAGCCATACCAGCGTCAAGGTTAACATGAGCCAACGGGAGAAGGACCGCAATGTTTTTTGGCGGTTTGCTCCCGAAAAGAAGCCTTGGTTACCCTGTAAGGGCAACCTAACTCGTTGGTCTGGTATGACCAACGATCGGTACCATATTCCGTTGTTCGACTCATCCAGGCTTTACAAGCTTGGTGATGACGAAACGGAATTCTTCGTCGATGCCTTTTTCCGGCACCGGTGGTACACATGTAAGCGGGCAAAGCAAGTCACTTCTTTGTTCCAAGCTTGGGAAGCATTTGTACAGCATGTACAAAACATAGGCCGTGAGGTCTGCCTTGACAAGCTAAATGCTTTCCGGGAATGGTTCGAAAACGGACCGTAGTCGGCGCACGCAACTATCTGCACTGTTTGTCTAGAGAGGCAGGGATACCTTACCTCTCGTGGGGGGCTCATGTCCATGCTGTTCAAGGGTGCAGGTCATGCCCCTAAGGAGGCATTGCCTTGGCGGTGTAGTACACGAAATGGACCGATATACTTGGGCACTAATTTATTACTGCCCACATTTGTCACTACATGTTTTGGTAGGTTATTGTAGACTGTAGGACTAGATTGTTCACATTAAGGAAAAAAAATGTTTGCTTTTCCATTTTTGTCAGAGTTTCGTTTCTGTCGGTCCACCCCATCCGCTATGGAATCTTGTACGAAACGGAACACTGCTTCTCTAGCCAGCAGAAATGCACCTGCTGAATCGGTTTTGTTTTGTCTTTAGTGCGACCGGTGCGCACTGCGGAGATCATTCTCCTCATTAGCCGGAGCTTTATTGCTCTCATTAATAGCATTGTTTTCGATGCTGATTCTTTCAGCATTGTTATCAAAGTCAGTAATAGCATCATTTTATTTTACTGTGTGTGTCCACTTTAATCTTAATTAAATCAAACTTGGTATCCTTCGCATTAACTGTAGGGTCAAGGCGTGATGAGCAAGAGCTAAACGTTGGATGCCGTAGTATGCCACAAGTGCGACAAGCGCGGCCATATGATGGCTCGCTGCTATGCCAGAGTCCCTGCTGGTGCTAAGACGCCCAGCAAGAGGACTCTTTACCCAATGGGTGATGGGAGGAACCAGCGTACATGACGCGTGAATTCTGCATCGACCACTGAGGATTCGAAAAATGCTCGAGGGCAGTAGAAGCGGGATGCCCTACTGACACGGACTCTGAAGCTACCCCTACGTTCAGGATTTTCGAACAAATGACTAGCATAGTCCCTGAGGCTCCAAAATTTTGGACCTCAATCCTGCTGGTCTATAGCGCTCGAGTACGAGGCTATGACCAAGTGATGACCCTTCTCGCGATTTCGGGTGCATCACATTTTTTTGTGAAACTCGCGCTCTTGAATATAGATTGGCGAGGATGACAAGCAAGAAGAGGCAACCGTTCGGATTGCAAACGGCGCACTCGTAAAGTCTGATGGAGTTCAAGTTGAACTCGACTTCAGCCTTAGTGAGTTATCCTGTAGAGAGAAGTTCATGGTGCTAGGTATGGAGAGTCCGTGTGACCTTATCCTAGGCATGCCATGGTTGGCAAGACACCAACCATGGATAGACTGGCGTACAGGCACAGTTGCTAACTCTACGCAGGACACCGGAAACGTTGTGCTCCTACGAGTGGCTCGGAGAGACTGGTGTAGCGAGAAGGACGATGACAAGTAGTCATGCGTCCAATGGTCCTGCATAGAGCCGAGAGCCTGTGGCAGTAACTAGAGAGCTGACAGGAAGTCAAGCGTCGCAAGATCCGTTCAGAGCCTAGCATCAGGCATGAAACTGATTTGCAACCTGGCACCAAGTATTGTGTCACCAGGCAATTGCCTTTGCCAAAGGAACAAGTCGATTAAAAAAATGAGTTCTTCGACAAGCGAGCCAATGTGAGACATGTGCGTGAGAGCAAATCGCCTCACTGCAGCCCGATCTTTTGTGTGCGTACGGTGACTGGCGGATGGCGCGTAGTTCACGCTTACAATAAGCTGAACACGGCCACCATACCGGTGCAAACTCCAATCCCGCGGATATGTCTTGTTTTACTTCATGGGAAAGTCAACTATCTTTCCGCGTTGGATTTGAAGATGGCTACTATCAGGTACTCATGAGAGAGTCCGATGTAGCCAAAACACTAGTCAGCATACCAAGCGGCATACTTTGAGAGTGGCTTGTGATGCCCCAAAGGTTGAGAAACGCACCGGCGACATTCAAAGGACTGGTGGATCACATTATGCGTCAGTACTGTGCCTACGCGCCCCATTACTCCGACGATCTACTCGTGCATAGTAGGCCAAGGACGGGCTGAGCGCAATAGAGTCTCACAAGCGTCATTTAAACGCTTTGCTTAAGACTCTTGGTGACGGCCAATTGCACGTCAACGTGGAATACTGCGTCATAGGGGTCCCCGAGACACCTGTGCTGGGCTGCATCATAGGTACACATAGTGTACGAGCATAATCAGACAAGGTAAAGTCTGTAAAGGAATGTCCAATCCCAAGACACGTAAGGGATCTGCGCCAATTCCTAGGACCCGCTAATTACTTGCATAAGTATAGCAAGAATTATGCGGAGCTAACTAAGCCCTTGTCGGACCTCCTTAAAAAGGATGCAGAATGGATTTGGTCAAAAGAACAAGTAGATGCATTCACAACAGTGAAGCAATCTCTTGTTGAGGCACCAGTGTTGGCATTGCTAGATACGGATTAGCCCTTTAGTCCTCATATTGCATAAAGGCTTCCAGCATGGATTCCGGAACCTCTGGGCCCTGTGATATTATGAGATCGCTATGATCCGACTCAAACAAGGTTCTAAGTTTGTCAATAGCATCATGTCGCGTCGTCTGCGATGCAAGCAATTGTGGAATCGGCAGCGCGCTGATGCAGAATGATGACGACGGCGATGACCGTGTCATCTCTTATCAGTCGCGGATTTTGAAAGCTGCCGAACTGGATTACCCTGTGCATGACAAGGAGCTAGCATCAATAAAGTGTGATTTTGTTAAGTTTCTAGTGCACCTGCTTGGAACCGAACCATCCGTGATCACCCATCACTACCGACCGCAGTAAACTCACCGCACTTGTCGTCGAGAATGACATTCTTCTCTGAATTTAATTTTTGAAGTTGAATACAAGCCGGGTAAGTTTGGTCAGTCTGGACTTCATCTTTGGCATGCCGCTTGACCACAAGGGTCGGACAAGGCTGGTCGTTTTTGTAGACAGACTGAGCAAAATGGTGCATTTAGCACCACGTAGCACATCGATCTCAGGCCAAGAGGCAGCTCTCTTGCTCCTGGATCAGGTGTACCGACTACCCGAGATGTTCGAGTTCATAGTATCGGACCGGGATTCACATTATACTTCGGGTTTTGTCGACATGTGTTTGAGCTGCTGGGTAGCAAGCCCCACATGTCTACAACCGAACAACCCTAGACCGAAGGCCAAAAAAAGAGACGAAACGTGCATTCGAGTCGTGGCGGATGTATTAAGCATCCCAAAGAATGAAGCAAACAGTTGCCCTTCGCGGAGTTCGCTATTAATAACAGTGACAATGTCCACACTATCCTGCAGTTCTTCATCGGTATTCGCGTAAAAGTCTCCCCAGCGACACTGTCTGATGTAAAGTCCACGCCAGTACGGGTAAGAAAACGTTTTATTTAAACGGACTGCACCATCCTAGGACGCCAGTATCGTTTGTGCGCAGCCGAGTCTTAGTAGGAAAGGGCCCCTCAATACGCTTGGTGCTAAAGAGGGACACAGTTTTGTCAATTAGACAATGACCCGAGAGGGTATCATGTCAGCGACGAAAACTTGTCCTAGTGACCCAGCCGGTTAAGCAGTGATCAGAATGGAGTCCGGCAAGAAATATCTGCGTTTTTAAACGGTAACGACGTTATGTAACTGACAGCTCCGTCCTATGACCGACCTCTCGGCGGTGTCATAGGCGAGTTTGATGCTAAAATCGCCAGCGAGGCTCAACGCTTTAAGGATGATCAATTGGCCACTACACGAAAAGTCCGTAACGCGATAGCACGCGCACAGGACAAGCAAGAACAACATGCGAACCAACATGGTCGCGAAAACAATGAGCGCTTTTTATAGTGGGGGAAAAAAATCTACAAGAACTGCTACCCTACCTAACAATGCAGTTTCTGTACTACCTGGTAATACTATTACGAATTTACTGCCGCGTTTTCTTTGGACCGTTTACGGTTGTCGATGAGGTGAAAGACCTTAGTTATAGACTCACACTCCCGCCGTATATGAAGACGCACTCCGTCTTTTACGTGGGTCCTCTGAAACGATATGTTGATCCAGAAGAGGTCACGTACATCCATCCGTCTAAGGAGACCGATGGTGACGCCGACCGTAGGTCGAGCGTCGATCAGGTGGGGATGGCGTGGAAGGTGAAACCTTCCCTCCGACAATCTCCTCATCATGATATGGAATTGGAGAGCGAGGGAAAACACGCGCGTAACGCGGATCCTTCAGCATTTTTCTCCAAACGATCCAGTCGAAGTTCAGCGTTTCGAAATCCTGGCGATTTTTCGAGCGAACATCGTGGAGATCCGAAGTAAAAAATACAGGACAACATCGAGCATATATGCAAGACGCTCCTAAGTCAATTAAATTAAGCATTCCTTATTAAAGTCTTTAACATTCGCCTTAGCGAGCAAGCCGGGCTCGTACTCACTCCCCGTGCGATTAAGCACAGACTTAGTGCTAACGCACATTTAACATCTACGGATATTTCTATGCTGTTCTACAGCCTAAAGCTCTTCTTCTCCTTCCACAGCGAGGCTTAGGTCCATGGATTCCGGTCTATTGAGGTGCTGGAAGAGCTTATATGGAGTTTCTGCGTACCAACGCGAGAGGAATTAATGTCAAACTCAGTGTGTAATGCCATTACAGCCCCCATTTCAAAAGTAGCGGGATGGATCAGTACACTTCCGTCCGGGCAATGCCCGCATTGAGGCTTTCCATTAAGATAATTGATAGATACACTTCTTGCAACGGGTAGCGGCAATAAGAGTTCTCAACTCCTGGACATAGTTCTCTAGGGCCCGTTTACTCTGACGTTTAGATAAGAATCGCGGTCGTTAGCGAAAAGCCTGACAAGGCGGTGCAAATTTACGAGTCAGCTGGTGTATCAGCGAATCCAACGTGCGAAAAGCCACGTCTATAGACGTACTACATATGGGAACCCACTCACTGACACTACCACCGATCTTATAATTAGAAATTGTTACTTTTTATTGCTCTGTTAGGAACATGGTATAGTAAGGTTTTTGAATAGGGAAGAATTAAACTATATCAGCATGTTAGGCTCTTTCATAACGATCTACTTTCAATTAGCTTTATTAAATTAATAACTAAAGATGCAATGCGCCTCCTTGGGCACTACCTAATCGTGTCTTGTAACGATTGGCGGGCTTATTTAAACTTAGATCAACCAATCAATAGAACTAATGTCTTATTGCGTCAAAATTACCAATTTTGATAATAGGGAATGTAATGGGGCACACATCGGTTGGTGGCCGTTGTTGTGGTACAGTTGCTATATAGGTAAATACCCTTTTATCCATTTTTAAAATTGTTAATTACTAAAATTTCATATATTATGGGTAACAAATGTGGTTGCCGCCAGATATAAATCTGGCGACCATATTGAATTAGCTAGGTAAGGTTTTCAGATTTAAATGATTAAATAATGTGCAATTCCCCTTTTGATCTTAAAGCGTCTAGTGCCTTCCTAAGCCTTGCGCATCGATCTGTGAAAGACAGAAGCCTTTCTAAGTTACATACTCTTTGGCACTAGTTGCCACTTGGTTCTACGAGCCCCTGAATCCCTTTAACTAAGATTCATTAAGCTTTAATAGCTTGTACGACTCCCTGAGTCGTTAAACCCATTAGTTCGAGAGAACAAAGAGACTCTTTGAGTCTATAAGTCTTCCTCTGACTTAAGGAGCGAGGTAGATCCGCTACAACTGGTAGCACTCGTAGTCAATCTACGCTTGAGTTTTTATAGGACTAATCCTTCACTGAAATGAAGTGTTCCAGAACTTTCAGAGGCGCACTGCGCAGCTTATGACAAGCCCAAAACTTTATTTGGGCTAGAACATGTAGAGTTCATTATCTCACAGGGACCAGAGGTTCTGCATGCAAGGCTTGAAGCCTTTATGCGATATGAATCCTCCTTGGTCGGCCCGGTACAAGATCACCTTGCGGCATCGATGCCAACGCGGTACGTCTCTGTACCTGACTCAGAGCCGAAAGCTCGCCCTCTAGCTGTCAATGTAAAGACATTTGAGGGAAAAGAGGGAGAGATCTCCCTTTTTGGATTAAGCAGATGGAGACGTCCATTGACTCCGCCTTGTTCTTAACAGAACGGCAAATGTGGCTATGGCATTTTCCAAACTCGAAGGGTAGAGCCATGGAGTGGGCACTATCGGGCAGTACGTCCATTAACGACGCTTTCCCGCATGGGTTCCGCTGAAACAGCAAACGACTAGCATGTTTGCTTTTCGCATGCGAGCACGGCTCCTAGCGACTCGGCAGGGTAAACGAACCCTAGGGAAATATGTCCAGGATTTGAGAACTCTCATTGCATCTATGCATCAAGACCCCGTGCAAGAAGCAATTGTCATTACAATTTTTTTGGGGGGGCCTCAATGAGGTCGTTGCCCGGACGGAATTATTCCGATCTCATCCTGCCACTTTCAAAGAGGCAGTTGCCATAGCGCTAAGCGCTGAATTCGAGTTTAAGTCTGCCAGTTTACCGAACAAGCTCTTCGAGCACATGGGTACCGTCCAATAGACCGGGACTCATGGATCTAAGCCTTTTTGAGGAAGGAGAAGAGGCTTTTCCAGCTGTAGAACAGCATAAGAACATCCGTAGATGTTATATGTGCGGAAGCACGAAACATTTACGTCCGGCCAAATTCCTACGCAATATGCGATAAGCTCGAAAGAGCACCAATTCCGACCTATACCAGAAAAACTGGTACGGTGCGGGAAAACTTCGATACCCAGTAGGTACGAAGCGCCCTACTGGGGAAGACCTAGGCCCTGTTGAACCTCTAGGAAGTGATATTTAGCAGCACGTAGCCGCAATTAGCTCGGTGCATAATGGCACGGGGCGTGAATACAGCTTGGCTTATTAGTTGCTCAAGCGACTGTGAAGGGCTTTGATAAGCCGTGGTCAAGTTACGACGTCTTTTCCTTGAGGAAAATCAACAATACGTTGAGGGGCTTAAAGCCATGAAAGTGATACAACAATGTTCGCTTAGCGACTGGGACTCGTGTCACTTTCCTAAAGTTCCGTTGAACTTAGGTACGAAGTTTCTGGACTTTGACAGTATGGAATGCTGTCTCATCCTTGGTTTGGATTCGAGATATGATCTCATCCTCGGTGTGGCCTGGCTTGAACGCCATGAGCCATGGATCGATTGGAGGTCTAAGACCTTAGGCGCCACGCAATGTTCCTAACAAAGTTTTGGAATGTCCTTTACCCACCTTTGCTAAGCAACAAAAGCGCTATTGGCGCGGATCATTGAATGAGTCTGTCAGTGTTTTCGACATTGGCATGTCCAAGTTAATAAACTCAAATGTTAAAAACATTAATTTTGAGCCCGACTCAGCAGAAATAAGTGGAACGGCACGTACTCCGTCGAGTGACACTCGTTATAATAACGATTCACTAGATGCTGAAAGCATTGTTGGCCTAAGGCCGAATCATCAAGGGTGCAATATCCCTGAGATACGAGGAGTGGCACGTCTAAGTCCACCGAGTATGATCGGCCGGGGTGGCATCATACTGAGTGTCAGTAGTGACACTGTTGGCGGTTCGCCAGGACATCCAGGGTGCACTATCCCTGAGATACGTGGAGTGGCACGTCTAAGTCCACCGAGTGGGGTCGGCCGAGGTGGCACCATACTGAGTGTCAATAGTGACACTATTTGCAGTTCGCCAGGGCATTTTGGGTCAAACCCTCCTAATGCACGTGAGGCGACACGTAAACGTTCGCTGGTTAAGGAAGTTGAGTTATCTAACTCCTTGTCGGATGTCAAATTAGACACCATGTCTTGTATAGAACCAATATAGGCTGGAAAACCGGGGACGTGAATGTCCCGGCCTCTAAGAGGCGTATTGTCTCCACTCCAAGACAGGGTGGACACGAAGTTTGTATACCCTCACAAAGTGATACGAGTGAGCAATTACATACGCTTGTAAATGGCGTAACCGGTAACATTGAGGGGGAAATTAGCCTTGCGGCAATCCCCTCGTTACATGCTCTTTTAGAGCTAAACGAAATATCTATTGATATGTGCGGCCGAGCCGTAAAGGCTGACGATTTATCTGAGATGGTGGCCATTCGACTAACGATTGAGTTAAACTCATCGTCACTTCTAGGCGACGCTGTCCTGGATGACACAAAAGAAAAGCTGCACTTAGTGCGTGGAGTGGGTCATCGATCCTTAAAGATTCTACGGATCCAATTTATTCCTTGATTAAAAAAATCCAAGATGTGGTATGTACTAATCCACCATCTGTTGAACCCCCGGATAGAGGTGTTCGCCATGAAATTGACTTGGTTCCGGGAAACAAATACTGTGTCACACGACAGTGGCCTTTACCAAAGAAACAGTGTGACGGCATTGACGATTTCTTTCGTGCTAAGCACGAGGCTGGAATGGTACGAGATAGCGAATCTCCCCATTCGACAATAGAAGCTTCTGACGTCATCGACTGTAATGACGTCACAACCGCCGTCGGGCAACCGCCGTTCTCTCCAACCGCCGCTGGAGAGTATACCGGCTACTAAAGACATTTTGTGTCAGAATGCCGAATGGTAAATTACGCATTATACATGCTTATAATAAGCTTACTGCTGCCACTATACCAGCACAAACCCCCAATCCTTAAAAGGATATTATTCAAAACAATATGGTGGGATGTACAATGTACAGTGCACTTGACTTAGTCGATAGTTATACCAACTGCTCACGCGAGCTAGCGATATCCCGCATACAGCAGTTAGCACCACAAGCGGTATGCTATGGGAGTGGTTGGTATGCCACAAGGGCTTTCCAACACCCCGGCAACAATTAATTGTCTCGTGAAGCAATTGTTGCGCCCACATCGAGGTTAGTTGCACAGACTTATTTTGATGACATATTTGTCCATAGTCGTGCGGAGCAGGGTCGGTCGGATGTGGAAAACCATTTAGACCATTTGCGAGCAGTGCTCGAGTGTATGCGCACAAATATATTGTATGTCAATGCATATAAATGCATTTTGGCTCAAAAGAAATTCTTTTCTTAGGGTGCTTCATTGGGAATCGAGGCCTTAGAGCGGATCCCGCTAAGGTAAAAGCCATTGTAGATTGGCCGGTTTCTAAGAACCAAAAGGATTTGCGTAAGTGGTTGGGTCTCGCCAATTATCGACACAAATATAGCGAAAACTACGCTGATATGGCTAGACCATTATCTTATCTCCTTAAAAAGGATACAGAATGGTGCTGGACTAGCACAGAAGATAATGCTTTTCAAGCACTGAAGGAAAGTCTTATCATGCCCCGATTCTGCCAAAAATTGTCTTTCAGTGTCGTCTGTGACTAATCGGATTTTGCCATTGGCAGTACTCTGTTAAAAACAGATGATGATGGGCGTGAACGAGTAATTGCGTTCGAGTCTAAATAGCATACAGCTGCGGGAAGAACAACCCAGTTCATGACAAACCGTTGCTTGCAATGAAGTATGCTCTTGTCAAATTCAGAGTTCATCTGCTATGCTCTAAGTCGTTTGTGATATATACAGATCACGCGTCATTACGGTCTGCGACTAAGTCGCCCCATCTCTCACAGAGAATGCCTCGACAGCTATCCTTTCTCGTCGAATACAACTTCGAGGTTAAGTAAAAGTTGGTAAGCAGAACGCTTTGGCTGATGCGTTATCACGTAGGCCAGATAATGAGCTCTCACATTTAACGACTATCGTGTCGCCTATTAGTGAATTAATCCGCTCGGCTTAAGCCAAGGCCGAACAATGCGTAGCTGTGCTACGAACTCCAAAGAACTCTGAATCGGATTTTTATTGTCGGCACGTTTGCGTGCAAGGTTACATCGATTTTCTATCGATAACGACCTTTTGCTTTATTGCACGGACGCTGCAGATCCTCCGCGCGTCGTTGTTCCTCATGATGAAAATTAAAAGTACCGAATGCTCTATGAGGCGCAAGATACTATCCTAAACCCTCGGCTCATGCTGCTGCATCATTGGCAAGTCTGCCCGTACCCACAGGGTGTTCGAAGTCTATTAGTATAGATTTTGTTTTCGACCTACCGAAAGATTCGGCCGGTAACACGGGCATAGTGGTCGATTGAGCAAAATGGCTCACGTAGCGGCTGTGCCGGATACATTGAAGGTGAAGGTACAGCAAGGCTGTCCATCGATCGCGTGTTTCGACAACACGGTTTACCTGTGGAAATTATCTCCGATCGAGACCCCCGTTTCACAGGTAAACTCTGGAAATCGATTTTTCGAGTACTTAGCACCAGATTGGAAATGTCCACCGAGAACCAATCACAGACCGATGGTCAAACTGAACGCGTCAATCGCGTCATTGAAGACGCTTTACGCAGTGTGTGTGCTCAGACACCAAAGCGCTGGAGCTTAACGCTCCCAGTGGTGGAATTTGCGTTAAATAACGCTGAACATGCCTATACAGGCTACACTTCGTTCTATGTGCGTTCCGTTACCGATACAAGTATGTGGATGAGGGCATGGTGAGGGAGAAATTAGCCGATAGGCTTGCTGATATCGGCCCTGTTACCATTCGGAAACAAGTAAGCGAGTTTCTCGCGACGAGATTTAGTGTCTTAAGACACGATGGCTGATAGCCTAGAGATTTAAAAAAAAACAAGCAGATGCTAAAGGCAGAAGCTGTATTAATTCTTATGCGGTCGGAGACCGAGTTTTATACATCGCTAAAAATCTACCTACGAACTTGGTTTCCGCGGTCTTCAACACATAATTGCACCCGCGCTTTATTGAACCATTTACGGTTGTAGCCAAGAAGGGCCTAGCTTACACGCTAAACGTTCCTAGCAAACTGCGTACACACCCAGTACTTACGTCGGCTTGCTTAAGCCATATCGGAACCCTTTCCATGTGGACTTGGAGGCGCTTGCACCGAAAAGACGGCCGTGCCGCAGACTGCTTCATCCGCACCAGGATGTCCCGCTGACCCATCTAAAGGAGGTTGCTGACGTTCCAGCATTAAAAGACGGTTTCGAACCGCCTCAAAAAAAAGAGCCCTCAACACGAGCAAGTCCCTCGCGAAAAAGTTACACCTCGTGCTTTTGAGCATCAAATGCTTCCGTCAAGATTTCGACCCACTACCGCGCTGCTTGGTGCGCGAGGAACAAAAGTTTCACGTGGAGAAACCTCTTAAGTGACGCCGTCGTAAGGGCCAACACCAGTATCTGGTGAAGTGGCTGGGGTACTCCTCTTCTGAAAACTTTAAGAGTTTGAGGTACCTCTTTGGCAAGATTGCCCGTACGCCATTGACGTTTTCGAGCGCCAACTCAGGGCCAACTTGCGTCAAACGACGCTTCCCACTACTACAAGTGGGAATAAGTGGATCTATAGCCACAGGGCGGGTTTGATCAAGGGTTGCACGGTCAACGTAAGCACTGAAATATTGGCTAGGTCTATCTCGTTTTGTGGCATAAATGCCGAACGTAACTGGCCTTTGGCCTTAAGCTTGGCAAAATCGAAGCGAAGCTTCCGTTCCAAACGAGCATCAGTCACATCCGCAGACTCTCTAATATCTTAAATATTGCGGAGCGGCGGTCCCGATGGACCCAGTTCTCAAATGAAACTTCGTTTTCGCTTTTTGATTCGTGTGGAAACAAAGCGATCGGAATTTCTCTCGTTGAGGTGACCGAAACTCCACGGGCCTGATCACGCAAACGTGTCAGATACTGACCCCGCGTCATTACCTTTGGCGTAAGGTATTGCTCATGAAGAGCGTCGCGAGCAGCGATCTCCTCCGGCGTCCTCGCTGTGGGACCGGAGATCCAGATGGCCAAGCTGTGACCCGTGATCTCTTTGAGACGCTCTTCCACACTTATTAAAGTGATTCGGTATTCACGGTGAGC
Source organism: Bremia lactucae (assembly GCF_004359215.1). NCBI lineage: Eukaryota > Oomycota > Peronosporomycetes > Peronosporales > Peronosporaceae > Bremia > Bremia lactucae. The sequence goes on from NC_090619.1 coordinate 2,748,549, forward strand.
TTTAGCTTTCGCTATCTCTGCAGCTCGACGACGAGCTTCTTTCTCGAAGCGGATTGCCCGCTCTTGCTCTTCTTCGCGCGGGTTCGTGACAATGTTGGATTCAGGTCCTGTGTCCTGCGCAATGCAGTTAGGACATCTGCGGCACCACGTTCTAGGAGCGGATTTGGGCTCATCCCCGTGAAGACAAGTATAAGAGCAACGTTATTTTGCTCTAATTCTCCGACGGAGTGTGACATTCATAGTCCACTATTCCCTCATCGTCGAGGAAGGTGCTAAGAGTCTGCGACTCACGCTTAGTTGTCATGGGACCGAACGGTTAGCTGTTTATGTTCCAACCTCAAAGAGAAAATATAGCGAAGGTTGTCACTCGGTGTCAACAACCTGATGGGGGAGTGTAACGGGGTGTTAAAAGAAATTAACACTTAAATGTTCTTAATTAATATATAATCTAAAAGGTAGATAATATTTGAAGAATATTACTTTACAGGGTAATATTCTAAAATTTATCCATTGGTAGATAGAGACCGTTATATCTACTTTCTCCGCGGTCCAGTCAGCGCTGGACGCGCGCAAAGAGAGAGACAGATAAGACTTTATTACATGTTTTGTATTAGTTTATAATTAAGCTAGTATTAAAATAGATAGAAACAGAAGAACTTATTTTTTTAAATACAGTTTTTTATTAACCCTCTTCAAAGCAAGTGTTTTAAAGAGAGTTTTTTTGCTCGTACTAGTGTACGTGAAGTGACGTGAGGCACCACTCGCACTGAGGCAGTGCGAAGTGGTTTTGAACTGAAGCAGTACAAGTCAGCAGTGCCCCGTTACACCTGGTAGCAATAGAAGTCCGTCCAAGGAGTACAGTTCCATCATCTAACATGGACATGTTAGATGATAATGGAAATACGCATCAATTTTCGCGTGATAGCTACTCCTTTCTAAGTGACATAGAAAGAACTGCGGTCGAACGAATGAGTTCGACCGTAGGGAACGATGCCATCTTAGCCATGCTGTCCGGTTTGGACAGAGATGCCCTCCATTCAGCCATGCCAAATTCATACAACATGAACTTGACGAGATGAAGGAGAAGGTAGCCTTGCTGAATCAGCAAGACTCTTAACAGGCAGAGCTGTTGAGGTAACAAGAGGTACAGACCCCTGTACCTGGGATGACGCACACGCGTCGTCCCGAAACCTTAAAGATTGACATCTTTAAGCATAGGGGGGTCGAAGAAGACTCCCTCTTAAGATGATTTGTCGAGTTGGACGATGTCATAAGGGCTCGACACATCGTCGACAAGCAAATGCAAGTCGCAAAAGCTCAGTTAAATTTGGCAGGTCGTGCGAAAACTTGGGCCCTAGGCATTAAGTTGCGTGACCCATATGTCTTTGGGTCGCTATAGAATTTTAAAGCCCGACTCAAACAGACGTTTGAACCGCCTAGGGCTGAGTTCAGACCTGGATCAGAGCTTCTGAAACTCAAGCAAGGCAAGCGTGATGTTCACGCTTATGCCCAGCATATAAGACTCTTAGCGAGTTGTATCACGAATAACCTAGTTCATGAACACGTTGATTACGAGGTTCATGCTATGTCTTACGGATGGTCCGTGATAACTCACCTGTTCCGCTAGGAACTGGCTACGCTTGAAGAAGCAATATCCGTTGCGGAACAGGAGGACTTTAGCTTGAGACAGGCTCAAGCTAGTTCGTCATCGTATCGTCCTCCAAGACGACACGAGCTTGGAGGTCCAGAACCTATGGACCTCTTTTATGTCGAATGCGAGAAACCTCGCTTTTCGAACAACAAGCGATTGCAGGAATGCAATCGATGTCAAAAGTGACGACACTATGCTCATGAGTGTAGTGGTCCACGCCCAGTACGAGAGGTACAGAACGTATTTAGGACCGAATGCCAAAAAGGGCAACGATCGCGGGTACCGACGTTGTTGCGAAATCGCAACGGCGAGGCGGACCGCCAAAAAACGGTTGGGGTCAGTAGGGGCGCAACGCCCTACTGATCCAGCAGCCTCAAGAGAATTGGCGCACCTCTTGACTAAAGCTGCTCCAGACACACAATCATTATGTGTCTCTCCATCTGGCAATGACGTATCCCTCATCACCTTTGACGTTAAAAGTGACAAATGACCAATGATTTGTCACTTAGAGCCCTAGTATACTGCGGGGCGTCGAATAACTTTACTCGTCGCCAGTCGCTAGAGAGCCGTAGGCTCAAATATGTTGAGCGCGACATCCCTCTAACGAGGATGACGGTGCGTCTAGCGACAGGCGCATCGATAACAGTAATGAAACGCGTAGTGAATTTCACTACACGTTAAACGATTTACAGTACAATGATAATTCCATCGTACTGGATTTGGATGACAAATTTGATGTCATCCTAGGTCTACCTTGGCTCAGAAAATATGCGCCAAGGACCAGCTGGCAGCATCGATCCGGAAAGATGCCTGCCACTTGTTCATCAGATGGCCATCTGATGAACGTCTTGGAGCGTCCACAAGCGTGTGGATGTACTACGAGTGAGTGCGATGGCCTCACTTGTGGTACAATAGTTAGTACAACTGCACAAGATCACAGTGTGATTACTAATCACCCTGTGGAGTCAGCTGCCGGCGGCTGTTCGCATGCACAGGCAGCGCCGAAGGTCCACCGTCGAGTGGATTGAGACATTAATGTACGCCTAGCGGGCGAGGAACATACCGGTTGTTTAAAATGGACAACACGATGATCCTAGGTCGAGTAGAGACTTGACCGTAGAGGACCCGACTGTGATGGCGCAATCACTGTCGGAAGACGTTGAGGAATAAGTCTCCACGTAATTGAGGATGAATCTCCTCAAAAAGTGAATGCTGAAGTGACTAGACTTCAGCATCCCGAGGGATTAATCCCTCGGCAGCCTGTGGATAATTTCCAGGAAGAATTGAGACATTAAATGTCTTGGTTAATAACGGTTCGAGAGTTGGCGCTTATACTCTTGATCTGTATGCGCCCCCGATGTTAACTTCGGAGATAACTCAATTACCAACCCTAAAACCCAAGCGGTTCTTTTGAGATCTGCATAGTGATACAATCAAGCAGATACGCGTACTCGTCACAGAGGGCGAATACGTAACCGATAATCGGTCAGCGGTAATTTTTGCAGAGAACAATCGGGTTCTCAGCAGCTCACCGATGGACGAAAGTGTCCTTGACATGAAGACTCGGATTGAAAGATACAGTACTCAATATTGGGAGTCACTCAAGGGAAATAATCTATACGAGGATTTAATAGAATTCAGGGATGTATTCCCTGAAGCAGTTCCATGCGAGTTGCCTAAGGATTAAGGCACTCGACATGAGATCGAGCTCAAACCGGGCTCGAAGTACTGGGTCATGAAGTAGTGGTCACTGCCTCGTGAACAAGTACTTGCGATCCATAAGTTTTTTATCGATCGATTAATAGCGGGCCATGTAAGGGATTCGACCTCCCCAAACAGCTCTTCGACCTTCTGTGCTGCGAAAAGCCACATGAGGGTGGTGGATAGTGCACGCATTCAATAAACTGAATGCTGCAACGGTACCGGCTCAAACGCCGATACCTAGAAAAGGCGTAAATCATAGATGGTATGTCTAAGAGTACCATCTTTTCGTATATCGATCTGATGGATGGATATTATCAGATCCTTATGCGTGAGCGGGACATCCCGAACACAGCAGTGAGCACCCCAGTGGTATGCTCTGGGAATGGCTAGTGATGCCTCAGGGGCTTAGTAACGCCCCTACAACATTCAACAGATGTGTAACAAATCTGTTGAGACCGGTGCGGGATTTCGCACCGAGTTATTTTGACGATGTATTCGTCCATAGCCGGGCCATGGACAGAAAAACGGACGTGGAAGCTTATAAAACTCACGCTTGTCAGTTCTTACACTTATGCGAAAGCACAAACTGTACGCAAATCTCAAGAAGTGTATATTCGCTGCAAGCGAATTACCACTTCTTGGGTGCGTCGTCGGAAAAACACAGCGTGCGCTCTGATCCCGAAAAGATCAAGGCAATTACCGAATGGCCAGTTTCAGTCGATGTCAAGGGACTTGAAATATTCCTTGGATTAGCGGCGTACTTGCACAAGTACTCCTGCAATTATGCCGAGATGATAGTCCATCTCTCTCGTCTCTTGAAAAAAGACGAGAAATGGCTATGGAACGCTGATTGTCAGCGTTGCATTGAAGGTATCAAGCAAATCTTGATGCAATCGCCCATCTTGGCGATTGCAGATCAAGACAGACCATTCCATGTGGTCTATGACGCCAGCGATTTCGCAATCGGCTGTGCGTTAATGCAACGGACGGCGTGGACCGCGTCGTCTGTTACCAATCGCGTCAGCTGCAACCAGCTGATCGCAATTACCCAGTGCATGACAAGAAACTCCTTGCCATGAAATATGCACTGGCTAAGTTTTGGGTCTATCTCCGAGGAGAAAGACTGTTCATCGTATATACGGACCATGCGTCATACGCACGAACGTAAATAGACCACATCTCTCGCAAAGAATGGCGAGGTGGCTATCCTTTTTCGCGGAGTATAATTTCTCCGTGGAATATAAACCAGGACGACTTAATGTCGTCGCTGATGCGTTATCACGCCTACCTGATTCCGAGCCGGCTGTGCATACCAACAGTGAAAATTATCCTAGTGTTGCAACACTCCTTTCAAGTGTCCCGTCATCAACCTTGTTTAATGACACAAAGAAGGCCTACAAGAAGATAAGGACCTTCTGCGTTTAATGGCACATCTGATGAATCCATCCGATAAATCTTTTAAAGATTTACCGGCTTTATATCGATCGTCATCCGATCGATATACAACGCGCAACGGCTTATTGCATTACACAGCCGTTGCCGGCGACACTCCACGTGTCATCGTCCTAACTCACAATGATTTGCGCTTGCGCATCATGTTTGAGTGTCACGATGCACCACTAAGTGGGCATCTTGGACGTGAGAAGACTTACCTCACAGTAAGTCGCGACTTTTACTGGCCCCGCCAGTATCAGCTCGTGCGCAAGTACATTCGTGCTTGCGAGGTATGTCAACGGGTGAAGCCTGGCCCTTCACCCCGTGCACCTCTCCAACATCTACCACTTCCGACAGAATGTTGGCAGTCCGTATCTATGGACTTCGTCTTCGGATTTCCCGAGATGATCACAAAATAATGGAATCCATGTTTTTGTCGACAGATTCAGCAAGATGGTACATCTTGCTGCAGTACCCGATTCGATCACGGCTCCGGGCTGTGCACGTGTCTTTATCGACACGGTATTCAAACTCCACGGGTTACCCCGTGAACTGGTCTCGGATAGAGATCCACGGTTTACGGCGGAGTTCTGGCAATCCGTGTTCCGATTTCGGAACACGGCTGACTATGTCAACTTCTGATCATCCAGAGACAGATGGTCAGACAGAACGCGTAAATGCATCCTCGAAGAGATACGTCGAGGTTACGTCCAATCGTATCCAAATTGGAGCGAGTTTTTACCGATAGTCGAATTCGACATCAATAATTCGGTGCATGCGTCTGCAGCGCATAGACCGTTCTTCTTGAATGGCTTACGCCATCCACGCATACCCACCCAATTAGAGGGATACTCTAGTCTAAGGGGGGTCGACTCGCTTGAGCAAAGCCATTTCTGGCTCATGATTATCACGCATCGAAATTACCAACGACGCGAATGATGTCGATGTCGAAGCAATCGACATCGAAGATGAGAAAGATCTCATGGCAGTGCGCACAAAGTGCACTGAAAAAGACAAAACAAATGAGTCAGCAGAGGAATTTCTGCTGGCTCGAGAATCAGTAATCCGTTTCGAACAGGATTCCATTGCTAACGCAGTGACCGTCAAAAACAGAACGCAGACAAACATGGAAGAGCAAATGTTCTTTCATTTAAAATTAATGACCTAGTACTAGTCTCTACGATAAACTTAGCTAAGCGTGTAGTCACTAATGTGGGTAGCGGTAAACTACTACCCAAGTTCATTGGCTCTTTCCGTGTACTGCATCGCAGAGGCAATGCATACACAATAGAATTGCCACGTAGGATGCGAACGCATTCTACGTTTTAAGTTGGTCGGCTCCGCCCGTACCAGCAGTACGCGGTTTCTTCCGAGGACGGATCTGACCACCCTTTTCAAGAATCCCTAAAAGACTTTTGTTGTCACGAACCATATTCTCATATTGAATCTAGAGGTTCTCATGCCGGGTTCGAAGATCCGCTAAACCGCGATGAGCGGAAGACAGCTCATCACGAAGAGCGTGATATTTCCGTTCGTACTCCAACATGGAGTACGCACTCTTCGAACGGTCTTCCAACCGGTCGATATAGTGATCCTGCACCGTCTGCTCCAACGAGCGACGCTTATCGCACTCGTGATCAAGTCCCTCCTCCAAATTATGGAGGAAG
>NC_090619.1:2756044-2756617 GCF_004359215.1 Bremia lactucae
TTTCTGCTAACTCGAGAATCAATAATCCGTTTCGTTCAGGATTCCATTGCTAACGCAGTGGACCGACAGAAACGGAATGCAGACAAACATGGAAGAGCAAATGTTCATTCATTTAAAATTAATGATCCAGTGCTACTCTCTATGGTAAACTTACCTAAGCGATTAGTCACTAATGTGGGTAGCAGTAAACTACTACCCAAGTTCATTGGTCCATTCCGTGTACTGCATCGCAGAGGCAATGCGTACACAATAGAATTCCCACGTAGGATGCGAACGCATCCTACGTTTTACGTTGGTCGGCTACGTGACAACCGATGCAATTTATACTTTGCACCGGTTGGAGTTCTTTTCTCAAATTTTACGCGAATCGCGTTAAGTTTTTGAAGCCAAGCTTCGCGTCCAATGTCTTTGACATTGCGAATGAGCGCACTCCAAGCTTGGATAAGCGAGACTTTGTCTCGCTTATTATTGCCACTTAACCATCGATGCTTAAGAAAAGCATCGACATAGAAATCTTCCTCAGCGCGAAAGTTCTTCGCGCTGGGATCAATGCCATGTAGCTTTGTCGCAATA
>NC_090619.1:2756717-2816472 GCF_004359215.1 Bremia lactucae
TACCACAAGAGCCTTTATCACGATGACTTACGCCATAGTCATCACCTTGCACAGAAACAGGTGCAGGTGACCGTACGGGAGACGGTGCTGGCGATAAGGAATCATCCTCATCGTTGGAACCAAACATGCTATAGCGAATGCTATTAGCACGTCTATCCGATTGATCCCTCTCATTTCGAAGGCTCATTGTCAGCCGCCTGACGATGATCAGGCGACTGTTCTGTTCTCCCCGAGTCGGCCATTTCGTCTGACTCGCATTCGTAGTCGACCTCCAATGTGGGATCCCATTCACGTGGTGTATCACCGCGCACCCGCAACATTTAGATCCCGGTCTGAGGTCGATCTCATGTCGAGTGCCTTTATCCTTTGGCAACTCGCATGGAACTGCTTCAGGAAATACACCCTATATTTAATCAAATCCTTGTATATAGGATTTGTCTTAAGTGACTCCCAGGATTGAGTAGTATATCTCTCAGTCCGTGTCTTCACATCAAGGACACTTTCGTCCATCGGTGAGCTGCTGAGAACTCGTTCGTTCTCTGCAAAAATTACCGCTGACCGGATATAAGTTACGTATTTGTCCTCTGTGACGAGTGCGCAGATCTGCTTGATTCTACCACTACGCATATCTCTCAAGAACTGGTTAGGTTCTAGGGTTGGTAATTGAATTATCTCCGAAGTTTACTTCGGAGGCGCATACAGATCAGAGCATTAGCGCCTACTCTTGATCAACCAACACATTTAATGTCTCGGTTTCTTCCTTATATTTATCCACATGCTGCCAAGGGATTAGTCCCTCGGGATGCTGAAGTCTAGTCACTTCAGCATTATCTATTTGAGGAAATATTTCCAAGTAGTACGTGGGGACTTGTTCCCTCAACGTCTTCCGACTAAGACTGCGCTTACACAGTCGAGTCCTCTACGGTCGACACTCGACTCGACCTAGGATCATCGTGTCGTCCCTTTCGGGCCCCCGGTATCTTCTTCGAATGTCGCCCGCTAGGCGTACATTTATGTCTCAATCCACCCGACTTATTCGAGTGGTGGATCTTTGGCGCTGCCTGTGCATTTGCACAGCCGCCGGCAGCTGACTCCACAGTGTGATTAGTCTTCACACTGTGACCTTGTGCAGTCGCACTAACGACCGTACTACAAGTGAGGCCATCGCACTCACTTGCAGTACATTCACAAGCTCGTGAGCGCTCTAAGACGTTCATCAGATGGCCATCTGATGAGCAAGTGGTAGGCATATCTACGGTCGATGCTGCCAGATGATTCTTGGCTCATACTTTCTGAGCCAAGGTAGACCTAGGATGACAGCAAATTTGTCATCCAAATCCAGTAGGGTAAAAACATCAGTAGGATGAAAACATCATCACACTGTAAATCTTTTAACGTGTAGAGAAATTTTACTACGTGTTTCATTACTGTTATCGATGTGCCTGTCGCTAGACGCACCTTCCTCCTCGTTGGAGGGATGCCGCGCTCAACATATTTGAGCCTACGACCCTCTAGCGACTGGCGACCAATAAAGTTATTCGACGCCCCACAGTCTACTAGGGCTCTAAGTGAAAAATAATTACTCACTTTTTATTTCACGGTGACGTAGGGCGTTGCGCCCCTACTGCGCCCCTACTGACCCTGACCGTTTTTGGCGGTCCGCCTCGATGTTGCGATTTCGCAACAACTTCGGACCCGCGACCGTTGCCCTTTTTGGCATTCATTCCATAATTACGTTCAGTACCTTTCGTCACTGGGCGTTGGGCACTACACTCTTGAGCGTAGTGACCAAACTTTTGATAGCAATTGTATTTCTACTATCGTTTATTGTTCGAAAAGTGAGGTTTCTCGCTTTCGACATAAGAGAGGTCCATAGTCGCGGCAATTATACAAATTAATTCAGTGAAACGAGCTGGATTTAATTGTATAATTGCCGCGACACGACTCGGTACTGCGTTACGCGACAAAGGCAGATATCGCTTCAAGATGCCAACTGACGCAATAATTTCTTCGGGTTGCGGACAGGGCTCATTAACGACCTCATCGAGGTTCTAGACCTCCCAGCTCGTGTCGTCTTGGAGGACGATACGATGACGAACTAGCTTGAGCCTGTCTCAAGCTAAAGTCCTCCTGTTCCGCAAAGGATATTGCTTCTTCAAGCGCATCCAGTTTCAAGCAAAACAGGTGGGTCTTCTCGGGAGCATCAGTAAGACCTTGCATGAACACTTTAACCAACGTGTGTTCATGAACTGGATTGTTCGTGATACAACTCGTTAAGAGTCGTATATGCTGGCATAACTGTGAGCATCACACTTGCAGAAGCTCTGATCGAGCTCTGAACTCAGCCCTAGGCGGTTCGAACGTCTGTTTGAAGCCTCTAGCGAGCCAAATACATATTCTTTAAAAATTCTGGACGACGCGTGTGCGTCATCCAAGGTACAAGGGTCTGTACCTGTTGCAACCTCAACAGCTCTGCCTGATTAGAGCCCTACTAATGGGCTAAGCAAAGCTACTTTCTCCTTCGCCTCGTCAAGTTCATGTTGCATGAACCTGGCGATGGCTGAATGGAGGGCATCTCTGTCCATACCGGACAGCATGGCCAGCGTGAAGTGGATGGAATATACGAAACGCAAGTGATACAGCCAGAAACAGTCATTCAGATGACTAAGGACAATGACGAAGCAACGATTCAGTATCACGAGATTAGACATCCCATTTTGAACGAACCTATGGAGAATATCGAAGATATGGTCACAGACGTCAAAATGGAAAATTTAGAACATGGACCAAGCGTCGCGGTACCACGTTTGCTGGCCTCAGAATTCCTTGTTGAAAAACAGACTGGAGCTAGCAGAGTTTCGACCCTAGTGTCAAGAGCAACATGAACATCGATTAATATTTCGACCAGAAGTGGAGCGTACAAGAAGAAGATGCGAGCCGATGTTAATGCTTGGAAACAAATAAAAAAACGAAGAGTCGAATGAAGAAAGTGATGGTTCACCAACACTTAAGCGTGCTAGAATCGACGAGGATGGCCTCATTGCGGAATCTGTTCTCGCGTATGCCGTTAGCGCTGGTGAGGATACCGACTTACCGACCACATATGCTCAAGCAATGGCTAGCAACGCCGGATACCACGCTAGGACGAAGCATGTGGATAAAAGGCACCACTTTATTCGAGAGAACGTGCAACAAGGATTCCTGAAGATCGACTACATCGACACGAAGAATCAACTCGCAGACATGTTGACAAATGCACTGGAGACCAAGCGTCTTATGTATCTGCTTCAAGCGGGTGGCATCGTCTCCAAGCACAGTGAGTATTAGCGGTGAGTGGGAGTGTTGGTATTGCACCGCTAAATGTTAAAGATAACGTGTGGTGAGATTAACGAATCTAGCTCAAGTGATTAAGGCGTGGGGAAAAGGCGTTCTTCAAACTTGGCGTGAGGTCAAATCCCTCAATGGAAAAGTTGAAATCGGTTACTGGTGTTTAGGGTTCACCAGGACTTCGCTCCCCCGAAGTCACGTCCCCTTCCATCTTTATATTTCTTCTTGAGGGTAATCTTTGTAACGACTGTATTTACTTAGCGTAATTACTAACCGACATGGACCAATTAATGAGTGTTAGATAAGAGTGGCTCTGAGTAATGCTGACCAGATTTAACTCAATATAGCTCCCTTCGGATTTTGTCCTCTAATCAACACTTTTCAACCGGGCTTTCCTTGGTTACTAAATGGTCAAATATCTTCTGTAGGTTGCTTAAATGTTCCTGTAATCGGCAGATGTAAAATTCCAACCTGCTAGTTATCTCATTGAAGAGCTCTTGTCGAACATGTTTCCAATCATCCTCGGGGCGACCCATACAGATGGCCAGTGCACGATAGCCACAGTTGCCATTACCAGAAACATCTTTCACAGATGTGGTATATGGTATAAGAATCCGAGGCAACTGCTGAGCGTAAAGAGGCTTTATTATAATTATTTTGCAAGCGAGGGTGGGTAGTGAATATAATGTTAAGTGCGACGTGTACTTTAGAAGAGGTGGTAAATTTAATCAAAGGGTAGTGAATATACCAACTCCCTAAATTAATAGAGGGAGTTGTTATATTCACTACCTTTTGGTTTAATTTACAACCTTTCTAAAGTACACGTCGAATTTAACATTGGTTTGCAGCTATGAATATATCTAATTCAGGTGGTGAATATAATGTTAGGTGCGACGTGTACTTTAGAAAAGGTAGTGAATTAAACCAAAAGGTAGTGAATATAACAACTCCCCTTTTTGTATCTTTATTAATTTTGACTTAAATAGTTCCAATAATACCAAATTTGATAATGTTGATGCAATAATACATTATCTCTATTGATTGGTTGATCTCAGTCTAAATCAACCCCGCCTTTCGTAACAAGACACGAGTGTGCGGTGCGCAAGGAGGCGCCATACTTAGTAAGATATTAATATAATAAGTTCAGTAGTAGATAGAAGATCGTAACGTAGGAAACTAAATATATAAATACAGTTTTAGTTGACCCTAATTCTAATTTTTCCAATTACATTTCGTAGCTAAAGCCCCTTAGCTACTTAGAAACCTTCCTCTGTACCCTTGTGTACGTGAAGTTTCGGGTATTCGACTACACTGTAATCAGTGTAAGGTTAACTAGTACTGATCAGTAGTACTGAAAGGTGCCGGTACGCCTGGTAGCACTCTTTCTCTTCAAGTTATAAACGATTACAGAAATGTAACCGTTGTCAAAAATGGGCCACTACGCCTATGAGTGTAGTGCCCCACGGCCAGTGCCTAAGAACACTGAACGAAAACACCGACCTCTCGCCAGGAATAGAGGAGGAAGCAGATCCGACGCTGTTGCAAACTCGCAACGGCGAGGCGGATCATCGAAAAAACGGTCGGGGTCGGTAGGTGCGGAGAGCCCTACTGATCCAGCAACGTCAAAAGAATTTACAGGCCTTTTGACGAAAGTTGCTCCTCACACACAAACATTGTGTGTAACTACCCCAGGGGATGAGGTTAAAGTCATCACCCTGAGAATAAAAGTGTCAAAAATAACTTGCTTCTTAAGTCCCTAGTCGATTGTGGGGCGTCAAATAATTCTACTAGACGCCAATCGCTAAAAGATCGCAGGCTCAAATTCATTGAGCGCGATATCCCTCTAACGAGAATGATAGTGCGCCAAGCAAAAGGCGCATCTGTAACGGTTAAGAAAAGTGTAGTTGGTATCCAATACATGTTAAAGGTTAAACATTACGATGATGAATCCATCGTACTAGATTTGCATGACATTTTTTTGTCATCCTTGGATCACCATGGCTCAAAAAGTACATGCCATGTATAAATTCGCAGCATCAAGCCGTAGCGATGACTGTCTCTTCTTCATCGGATGGCCAACTGATGAACATCTTGGAGCGTCCACAAGCGTGTGGATGTCCTATGAGTGAGTGCGATAGCTCACCTGTAGTTCGGCCGTTAGCATGATTGCACAGGACCTCAGTGTGAATGTTCAGCACACTATAAATTAGATCCCGACGGCTGGGCACAAGCACAGGCAGCGTCGAAGATACACTATTGTGACGTCGACATAGTTACCGACGGCTGTGCGCAAGCACGTGCAGCTTCGAAGTTCGACCACTCGAATAAGTTGAGTGATAAAAAAACAAGGATATTTGCTTGAAAAGCAACATCCAAGAAAGTTTAAATCGCCCATCTTAAGAGACAGTGCGAAAATCCTGATCGACTGGAGAGTCGATCGTAGAGGATATCGCTGTGGTAGCGCAACCAGAGCTAGAGGCAGTTGGGGAGGATAATCCCCAAATAATTTTTGTGGGAATAAGTCCCCGGGAATTCGTGGTCAAAGGTTCCCATGTACCTTTGGAATTAAGTTCCAAAGAGGAAACTGAGTCAATGAATGTATTAGTAAAAAAATGATCAAGTGTAGGCGCTTATACACTTGATCAAATCGCTTCCAAAGTTAACTTCAGAGATAACTCAATTGCCAATGCTAGAACCGAAATGGTTCTTGCGTCATCTGTGTAGTGGCAAAGTCAGGCAGATATGCGTAGGGGCAAAGTCAAGCAGATCTGCGTACTTGTCACAGATGACAACGACGCGGCCGATATTTGGTCGGCAATAGTATTTCCTGAGAACGAATGGATTCTCAGAAGCTCATCGATGGACGAAAGTGTCCTCGATGAGAAGACTCGCATTGAATGTTTACGTCCCAATCCTGAGAGTCTTTAGGGACAAACCCTATATCTAAAGATTTTTAAGAATGTTCCGTGAACCAGTACCTACGAGTTGCCCATGGATAAAGGCACTCGACACGAAATCGACCTAATCCCAGGTTCGAAATACTGTGTCATGAAGCAATGGCCAATGCCTCATGAACAAGTAATAGCGATCGACAAATCCTTTGCCGAACGCTTAGCAGCGGGCCATCTGAGGCAATCAACTTCCCCACGTGGGTAAAGCAACAGGAGGATGGCGAACTGTGCATGCGTTCAATAAATTGAGCGCTGCAACTGTATTCTTATGTTCGTCTTCGGAAAATCTGAAGACGTATTCCATGGATACAGACTGTCAACAATCTGCCGGAACAGGCAGAGGTTGTAACGGAGCACGGAATGAAGCACTGGGCTTCACCCGTTGACAAACTTCGCAAACACGTATGTACTTGTGGACGAAATCATACTGGCGTGGCCAAGCAGAAGTCGCGACTTATCGTGAGATAGGTCTTCTCACGTCCACGATGACCACTTATTGGTGCATCGTGGCACTCATACATGATGCGTAAACACAAATTTTTATGGGTTGGGATGACGACAAGAGGTGTGTCGCCAGCAATGGCTGTGTAATACAATAAACCGTTGCGTGTTGTATATCGATCTCTCGAGGATCGATACAATTTCGACAATTCTTTTAAGGATTTCTGGGATGGATATTTAAGGTAATCCGTCAACCCTTTAAGAGCCTTATCTTCTTGATAAGCTCTTCTAGCTTCGTCGAGTAATATTGACGACGGAACACTAATTGTTGCAACAGTGGCCTTATGGTTACTGTTGATTTTTTTGCGCAGCCGGCTCAAAATCAGGCGGGCGCGAAAGGGCATAGGCGACGACATTAAGTCGTTCTGGTTTATAATCCACGGAGTAGTTCTACTCCGCGAAGAAAGACGTCCATCTCGCTATTCTTTGCGAGAGAAGTGGACTGTTTACGACCGTGCGAAAAGACGCATGGTCCGTATATACAATGAACGGTCTATCTCCCAAGAGATAGACCTTAAACTTAGCCAGTGCATATTTCATGGCGAGGAGTTCTTTGTCATGCACTGATTAGTTGCGTTCGGCTAGTTGAAGCTGACGCGATTGAAAACAGACGACGCGCTCTGCGTCGTCAGTGTCATATTGCATTAACGCACAGTCGATTGCAAAATCGCTGGCGTCACAGACCACATAAAGGTCGGTCTTGGTCCGCAATCGCCAGGATTGGCGATTGCATCAAGCTTTGCTTGATACCTTCGAAGGAACGCTGAGAATCAGCGTTCAGGACCAAATTATATTTTTATTTAACAAAGAAGAAATATGTACTGTCATTCAAGCATAATTGCGTGGGTATTTGTGCAGGTACGCCGCTAAACCGAGGAACTTTCTAAGACTGGCACAGGCCCATCGGTGATCGCCTTGATCTATTCTGGAACCGGCCGTACACCGTGTTTACCGACGATGCACCCAAGAAGTGGTATATCGCTTGCAGCGAATATTCACTTCTTGAGATTTGCGTACAACTTGTGCTTACGCATAAGTGTATGAACCTTTCGGATGTGGGTCCAATGTATTTCAACATCCGACTTTTCGTTGGTGGCTCTGCTATGAACGAAGGCGTCATCAAAATAGCTCGGTGCAACATCCCGCACTGATCTCAACAGATTGGTTTCACATCTGTTAAATGTCGCAGGGGCATTACTTACTCCCTATGGCATGACTAGCCACTCCCATAGCATTCCGCTTGGGGTGCTTACTACTGTGAACGGAACATCTTGTTCACGCATAAGGATCTGATAGAATCCATCGATCAGGTCCATTGACGAAAAGATAGTACTTTTTGACATACCATCAATGATTACGTCTTTTCGTGGTATCGGCGTATGAGCCGGTAATGGTATTCTTAATTTTATTGATCGTATCAGCAAAACGGCACATCTTGCTGCTGCACTTGAGTCGATCACAGCCAAAGACTGTGCTCGTGTCTTTGTTGAAGCGAAATTTCGATTTCAAGGGTTACCCCGCGAACTGGTCTCAGATCGAGGCACGTCTAATTCCACCGAATATGGTCGGCCGAGGTGGCATCATACTGAGTGTCAGTAGTGACACTGTTGGCGGTTCGCTTACATTTGAAAATGTCAACTTCTGATCATCCCGAAACAGATGATCAGACGGAGCGGGCAAAACGTATCCTCGAAGAGATACTTCGCGGATACGTCTACTCTTTTCAGAGCTTAAGCGATTTCTTGCCGATGGTAGAATTTGCCATCAACAATTCAGTGCATGCTTCTAGAAAGCATATACCGTTTTTCGTGAATGTCTTACGCCACTTACGTATACCTACCCTGTTTGAGAGTTACTCTTATATAAGGGGGGAAGACTCGCTCAAGCAAAGAACGTTCTAGCTCTTGCTCATCACGCATTAGCACTAAAGTCAATGCGAAGGATACCAATGTTGATTTAATTAGCATTGAAGTGGACAAGCTCAGTAATAACAATACTACTACTACTGACTTTGGCAACGATGCTGAAAGACTAAGCATCTAAAAAAATATTTTTAATGAGAACGATAACACTCTTAATAATAAAGAGATATATATTTCGTGTATTAATCAACGTGTGTTCAAGAACTGGGTTGTTCCTGATACACACGAAGTGCGAGCCGGTCGCGCTGAAAACAAATAAAACCGAGTCAGCAGGTGATTTTCTATTGGCTAGAGAAGCAATGGTCCGTTTCGTACAGGATTCCATCTCTGCTGCTGTGGACCGACAGAGACGGAACTCTGACAGAAATGGAAGAGCAACCATAGTTTCATTTAATGTTATTGACCTATGTCTACTGTCTACGGTAAACCTACCAAAACATGTAGTGTCGAATGTAGGCAGCAATAAATTACTGCTCATGTATATCGCCCGTTTCGTGTACTACATCGCCAAGGCAACGCGTACACGATCGAGCTGCCTCATAGTATGCGTACGTATCCTACGTTTTATGATAGCCGTCTTCGCCCGCACCATCAGTACGAGTCTTCTTCCGATTCCGAATTTCACCGGAACGGTCAAGGGGTACAATAAGCGAGATAAAGTCTCGCTTATGCAAGCGTGGGGTGCGTTTATTCGCAATGTCAAATACATTGGACGCGAAGCCTGGCTTCAAAATCTTAACGCGATGCGCGTTAAGTTTGAGAAACGAACTCCAACCGGTGCAAGGTATAAATTTCATCGGTTGTCACGTGAGGCTGGGCTTCCATGCCTCACGTGAGGTGATTCCTGTCCGTGTTATTTTGACAACTCGAAGAGGGTAAAAGGGGATGTCTATTCCCTTCTTCGCCCTGAAGAAGGGCTCGCATCTCTATTGAGGTGCGGGATGCGATTGACAATTTGCAATCGATCTACAAGCGCCTGGGGCGCGTGTTTTTCGATGGACCTTCTGATCCATCGGATGGGTCTCGTCATAATGACGGACGAGGCCCTTAACGTCTGCAACCAGCTGGTTCCCAGCTGTCATGTGAAGGTGGACGCGCCAGCGAACAAGAGCATCCGTGAAAGCCTGATGGTTCCGATCCAAAGACTTTTTGTCTCGGAACAGAGTGGTTCTTGAAATAGACGATCCACGCTTCCCCCAAGGAAGAGATCTTCTGACGAGCTGTCACCACCTCGTTTTGAAGGACTGATGTGTCCTTTCGTTCGCCAGTTGATCAGTCGCAACCTGCGCACAGTTTCTCAACTGGTCACGAGAAACGTTATCAACCGTCACCGCTAAATCGCGGCGACGGGATCGCTCGTGGTCAAGATTCTCCCTTAAATAATAAAGGGTGTGATCCAAATCACGATGTTGATTCGAGCATGTCAAACGAGGTGAACCCGATTTTTCCTCCCCCTCCATATCGATTGATGGATTCAGGTGGTGAGGAGCGCTTTCTTGTTGAAAGCTTCTTGAACCACTTAGTTAAAGGGTTTTTTTTTTGAACGAGTTGTCTCGTTCGTTGGCGAGGGTATCCAACCGCGCATGATAGTTGGAAACCTCGTTCCCAACTGATAATGGACGAATGGACGTTCCGGGTCTCGTCCTGTAGCACGACGAGACCCATCCTCCTCGGCAGAAGGTTCATCGGAGAACGAGGCGCTTCTTGCGCTCGTAAAAGGATTGGAGGTTTTTAACCCCTTGACGCATCTCGTAAGAGATGAGAGTCCTCTAATGGGGATCTTTGAGGGAATATGCTTTCTTAGGGTCATGACATCTACCCTAAAACAGAATGGGCATGAATTCCCCCACGAGAGGCAATGAAACCCTGCCTCTCTAGACAAATGGTGCAACTTATAGCGTGCACCGACTACGGTTTGTTTCTCGAACCGTTCACAGAAAGCATTTAGCTTGTCAAGCCAGACCTCACGCCCTATGTTCTTTACAATCTGTACAAAGGCCGTCCAAGCTTGGAACAAGGGTTTGAAATCCTTTGTCCGTTTGCAAGTGTACCACCGATGCCGGAATAAGGTATCGATGAAGATTTCCGTTTCATCCTCACGAAGCTTGTGAAACCTGGCTGAGTCGAAAACCGGAATATGATATTGATCGGTCATACCAGACCAACGAATTAGGTTCCCCTTATAGGGCAACCAATGCCTCTTTTCAGGAGCGAGCCGCAACGTATTGCGGTCCCTCTCCTGTTGGCATATGCTAGCGTTAACGCTAACTTGACCCTTAAAGCGACCCCTAGAATCACTCCTTTCCACCACCAGCACTCTTCCCTTCGGGACCACTTCGTTCCTGGTGACGCATACTAACGTCACCAGAGTGGTCACCGCCCACGAGTCATCTGATGATGACTCCCCACCAAAGAGGCCCGACGAGTCGAACAACCTCGTCATCACCTCTCTGGCTGTCACGTTAGAACCCAAATGTTTAACGGACTCGATGCCGGGTGATCCGGCGGCCTTTTCAGTAGCCGCTGATTGGGGCGACCAGGTGACTTAGTCCAGTCAAGAAGTCACCTCCAATGGGAGTAGGATGTGACATATCCCCTGCAGTAGACGCATTAGCGTCAATTGAAACATTTGCCTTACTGGCAGCTACACTGATCCGTGCAGCTGCCAGCTTAGCGACCTCACAGCTGCCAGCTTAGCGACCTCTCAGCCCACGGGCACACACTTATTCGTCGCCATCTTGATTTTGGTCAAAATCAATAATGCAAATAAAATCGGTATTTTGATCAAAACATAATGCAAAATTACAGGAAAGATCTATTAACGTCAGTCACTAAGGTAACGGGGTGTCCCGTTACATAGGTATTATTCTTATAAGAGGAATACCAATTTTTATTTCCTATAAAAAGGAAATAAACAAAGAAGTAAAAAATTATAATCTCCCACACCATCAAATATGTGGCGTCCCGTGGCCAAGCAAATGCCGGTGTTGACCTACGCGCACTTACGAAGCTTGCAGACCGTAGCGCTTTCTTCTTTTCAAGATTGTGTGACTCCGCATCTTTCCACCTCTAGGTCTAGATTGACGATAGCTTCAATCGCGTCGCTACAGATTCGCGCACTGTCGTCGAAGGCCAACAAAGACTACGCACTTAATTTGGCAAAAGTGCTGGCTTCAGAGGCTATACTGGAAGAATACAAGCAGCTGTATCGAAATCCAAATGCCAAGCATACGACGGTGATAAAGATTGGTGGCGACGTGATTATCCACGAACTCGAGACGCTCATTGAGTCGCTGCGCTTCATGAAAGACACGGGTCTGTTTCCCATTCTCGTGCATGGTGCCGGTCCGCAGATGAACGCAGAGCTAAGCAAGCAGGGCGTAGAACCTCAGTACGTTGGTGGAAATCGAGTGACTGACCAAAAGACGTTGACTATTGCCCAAAACATCTTTATCGACACAAATGCAACGCTCGTGGAGGCTCTCAATAAAGCTGGCGTGCCAGCTAAAGGTATAACTAGTGGCGTCGTACAAGCTCACTTTAAAAATAAGGAAGTTTACGGCTTTGTGGGTGAGGTAAACAAGATAGACGGTGGCCCTGTGCAGGCCGTCATTGACGCTGGCGAGATTCCTGTACTTTCTTGTATGGGTAAAAGCGTCGATGGTCAGACGCTTAATATTAATGCTGATGTAGCTGCCCGTCAATTGGCCCTTAAACTTCAACCACTAAAGACCATTTTTGTGAATGCCAAAGGAGGATGGATTGAGGATGACGGAACGAAGCTCAAGATTATTAACATGGCCAAGGATTACGAACGCATGGCTGCCCGAGATTACACAGGTCGACAAGGTACGCTATTAAAGCTTAATGAGATCAACACACTACTGCAGGGCCTTCCATCAACATCGTCCGTAGTTCTTACGTCAGCCGCAGAGCTAATGCGCGAGATTATCAGTAAAAAGAGCGCGGGTACGACATGCATTAAAGGCGAAAAGCCAGCAACTCGTGATGCAAAGCCATCTGGCAAAGCATCAGCTGTTCGATGTGGCCCAAACGGCAAGTATCGCGTCGGCCTACTAGGTGCTCGAGGATACGTCGGCCGTGAGCTCATTCGCGTGATCGGCTCTCACTCAAAGCTGGAACTGGTGTGCGCTAGCTCACGCGCACTGAAAGGTCGAAACATTTTGAAGGTCGTATCAGCGCCTCCTTTAAATCCACATACCAGTTTACCAGCCAAGAAAGTTGAAGATGTGATGCTACAGATTAATACTGAGCTACAGTTTTGCGAGCTAGGACTTGAAGACATTGCAACTTCGCCATTTGCAGACAGCGTCGATGTGTGGGTCTTAGCTCTGCCTAATGGCCACTGCGAAGACTACGCCAAGGCTCTGGATGCCCTTCCCCGCAAGGATAAGATCATCATCGACTTGAGTGCTGACCAGCGTTTCAATGCTGAGTGGACGTACGGCCTGCCAGAAGCTCCTGATCGTCGCACGCGGTTGCAAGGAGCCAAACACATAGCAAATCCGGGCTGCTATGCTACGGGTGCGCAAATTGGTTTGATGCCGCTGCTTGGTGGCAAGCCCGAAGTAAGCAGCAAATTAATCGACGAGAGCATCCCGCCCCACATTTTCGGCGTTTCAGGCTACAGCGGGGCTGGCACGAACCCTTCGATGGCAAACAACCCGAATTTTCTCGAGGATAATATTATGGCGTACAAGTCAGTAAAGCACATTCACGAAATTGAAATTAGCCACCAGCTAAATACAATGGTTAGGTTCATGCCTCACGTGGCTCCGTACTTTCAAGGGATTCATCTCACACTATCCGCTCAGCTTGCGAATAATGGTCTCATCACTTCGGCAAGCCAAGCAGAAGAGCTCTACCGTGAGTTTTATGCGAATGAGGCGCTGGTAAAGATTCAGTCCAACGTACCGCTCGTAAAGGATAATTCGTACCATCCGCACGTGGCTGTGGGTGGCTTCCAGCTGGACCCAGACACGGGTCGTCTAGTGGTAATTACCACCATTGATAATCTACTAAAGGGAGCGGCAACTCAAGCGATACAGAACATTAATGTAGCTTTGGGCATTGACGAGTTCGCTGGCATCGAGGTGGAGTAGGTCTTGCAAATGATGACGTGCTGTTACCAATGCAATTGTCAGCGATCCATTCATAAAAAATCTTTCGGCTGTAAATTTGCACACGTGCACAGCAGATCACATTTCACAAACCGTAGTTCTTACACTTAATTTAAGGGTTTAATGCAGTTCAAGTCATTCAAGTCATTCAAGTGATCGTGTGGCTAATACTGGAGAATAGGATCACCGACACGATCAATAATGGGGACTGTACATTTGAGGTCAAAAACCTTGCTAAGTACTACTTTGAAAACTTTCTGCACGTTTATGGAGTGAGATGCTGACGTAAAGATCAGCGGCGCCTTCATAGCCTTTGCAAATTTGCGCGCCTAGCCACAGTGAGTGACCACACAGCAGTAAGCACCACGTAAACGAGCTTAAGGAGACAAAAGCACCACCGCACCTGTTTTGTGACATCCTTCTGCTCCTCCACTGCAAAATTGGCAAAATGGTCATACTTCATTCCCACAAGAAACGGAAATGCATTCTAATCAAGCCAAAACAAGATCAGAATTCCTTGTTACACCATCAATATCAGCGGCACTGCACCTTATTGATGGAGCGCACTTGACGATACCATTCTTTAATGCTTGTAAGCGTGGCCTTACGGGACAAGTCAAACATGAACAGAATCGCAACGGCATCATTGCACACAAGTGGTAGCATACTGATAAATTCACGGTGGCCACCCAGGTCCCAGATGCTAAACGTTATCTCTGTGTTTCGTAAGGCAATAGTCTTCTCCATAAAGTTGACGCCCAATGTGTGAATGTAGTCTTCGTCGAACTTGCCCTCCACGTACTTGACCATAAGACTTGTCTTGCCCACTTGTGCATCCCCCACCATTCCTACTTTTACCACCACATTGTTGCGACTGGATCCGCTGCTACCACCAGTAGGTCCGCCAGCAGTACCCACACCTCGTAATGGTCGCTCTACTCGACTCGCTGCGCCCTCTCGCTGTTTTTCCTCCATTAGAATGAGAGAGAATGCTTAAATATAGGTATCTTATTGGACAAAATTGTACGGATGGCAACATTAGCTTCATTCATACATACCTTGTATTTGTAAGAGTCGATTTTTCGTTTGCCTATATCACAATTGAACCAATGAAACTGGTTATAGGAATGCGGCAGCTAGAGACGAAAAAACGTAACGTGTGACGAAAAAAGAAGAATTCAAGCCATCGCATCATTTTTCTATTCGTATTATTTAGTCAATGCAGTAACAACTACTGAACAAGCCGGATAAAGGGCTGGCGAAGACTAGCCTGAGGCATTGTACCTAAATGGAGGCACCGTCGAGAATAGTAAATCTTTGGTTCGGATTGTTTGGCGAGCACCCCTGGAGCTGCACTTTATTATTCTGGGCAGGATCCACATCGAGACAAAACGCAGTGTAGGTACCATGCTTGAGCTTGCCAGTCGTACTCTCGTACATCCATTTCTGGTTCATCTCGTTGTCCATACAGCGATAACAATGCACGATACCGCCGTCCCAAGGTTGGTATCCATCCAGGCAACGGTCACCGCTTTGAGAGCGTATCTGCTGCGTCGTTGGATCAAAGAACCACCTCTGATGCTCCTTCGCTAGCGGGCTGTTGGTCGTGCCTGTTATGGATACAGCAGCATTCGATTCCGTCAGCAGCAGATTGGTCACATCGCTGCGAATCGCTTGATAATATCTCGGAGCACCAATCGTCAGTGCCTGAAAGTTGCTCTTCATAGTGTCATCCTCTTGAAAGATGCCAAAGTAGGCTTCCACGCTATATCCGCCATTTGTGACACGCCACAACGAGTCCGAGGCACTAAACCAATAGTATGCCAAATTAATTGAAGTGGCCACTTTATACCAATCCGCAAAGAATTTGGCCTGAGCTTCAGGGGTCGATTCACCAGTCGTAATATTGTAACCTCCAGAACTCCATCCAACCTCAGCAACGGTTAATTGTTTGCCGGTATCCTCTGCCATCTTGCGAGCGGCACGGATGCGGTCGAGGGTTCGAGCCGCGCCTTCATTCACATCGACACCCTCCCAGTAGGAAAATATATTAATGTTGTAATAATCAACTTGCGCGGGGATCTCGGGGTATTCAATGTAAATATCAATGACATCGGCGATTGTACACGGCGTATTTATTCCACGACCTCGGAGATAGTCTCGGATCACGTTTAGGTAATTGATAGCCGTCTCAGGAGTAATTTCCCTACGGTAAATGGCTTCGCTACCCACCTGCAGTCCTATGATATTGCTGTCATAAAGACCCATATCAATAACTCTACCAAGAGCATCTCTCTCACGCAGTAGGTAATTCATGCTCGTGGTGGTCCAAATCCCAAGGTGTACTTGCAAGCCAGCTGTTTTTGCAGCTCGAAGTACATACTCGCCTTGGTTGCAGTCGACGAGCGAAAAAATGCGCACTCGATCGGTCACTTGCTTGATAGCAAACATGTCCCTTTGCAATTGATCAGGGCTCTTGCACCTCAGCTCATCGGGTTCCCAATCAGCTCCTTTTCGCATGTTATAGTTCACACCGTGCATTTTTACGTCAAGAGCCGTAGTAGAGGTGTCCATGAGCATGAACAGTGCCGGAATAGCGATATATGCACGAGAGAGCTTCATGGTGAAGTTTGAAGTAGACAGGAGTGTCGAGGTAATGATGCTATTTCCTTGCTTTTTGGATGAAAGTTGGATAATGTATTGACCGAAAATTGGCGGCGGGGCCGGATACCATGTCCAAATGCGAGCTTACGGACGTGCCAAACATAATCCGGCGTCTGAATCCTATGATGTCGGGCTATTTTTATCTTCCCATCCCATGCTACACCGAATCAAAAAAAAAATCCAGAACATTTGTGATGGACAAGGTGACGAGAATTTCCCGACAACGCGTCGCGTGTGTCGCGGTTTTTGACGTATGGAAGGCCCAGTATACGGCCAAATGCACATCCGCTATAGATACCAAAAACGATAAAAAAATGGCCGCGCATCTTTCTTGTCTTGCGCAGTTCCTGCGAAAAATCTTGGTCCTGAACAACCCTAGCAGCAATTAGAAGAAATACATAGGATCTCGCGTGGATAATGACGGTGTTTACGCGCTTCATCTAGCATGTGACCCATTGTAGGCTGTGGCAATAATTCAAGTAGCGTACAAAAGGCTGCTAGCTCCGGTGGGGCTTGAATTGCGGCCTATATCGTTTTCTTACTTCTTAAACTCTAAGTAAGAATGTCGAAGCATTTATACGCGAATGGGCTAAAAATATTTCTCGGTACTCGAAAATTTCGATTGCTGCGACAAGCGTGACATCTTTCAAATCGCTTATTTATTTGTAAGAAGATTAGAATACATAAAATAGGCCGGGATGATCGAAGAAGATGAGCACGTACGTGCCAAATTTGCGTCGAATTGACAAAATTGAATACTTCTATGCGGTAGACCTCGAAAATGCAACATAATTGAATTTTTGCTGTTAGCCGCGGCAGACGCAGCGAGTTATGTGATTTTGTGCATGATAATTTTTTATGCCGGTCTATACATTAGGTGACTTGGGTAAGGTAATTATATATACTTTAAAAATAAATGAAGCTCAGTTCCCCTTTTGATTTTAAGCGTTCAATGACTTTTTAAGGCTTGCACTGTGATCGCTAAGATAGAGCGATAGCCTTTAGAGGCACATACTCTTGCTGTAACGGGGTGAACCGTTACATAAATACTATTTCTTATAAGATAAATATTAAATATTATTTCCTATAAGAGAAAATATTAACGAAGTATAAATTAGAGAACCGGTATGCCTTTGGTATTACCACACCCCTCCCAGTCTGTTTGTTATAACTAAGTAAACACTACACATTAATAATGACAGCATGAAACATTTCAATTATTCCGCTATATCGCAAATTAATAATTACTCTTTTAGAGACGTCTTTAGATCCTCTTTTGGATTTTGGTGGCCCTCCCTAAACTTATTATCATTATAATTTTAGTTAATATTTCCAATATTACCAAATATGGTTATATTGAAGCAACATGACAACAGCGGTTGATTTATTTTTTAATCAACCCCACCAACTGTAACGGGGTGTCCCATTACATAAGTATAAATTCCTATAATACTAATAATATTAAATGTTGTTCCCTATGGAAAAAATAAATAAAGAAGTACAAAATTATTCTATATTTAATTTTCACTTAGATTGTTCCAATATTTTCAACTTGGATAGTAGTGATGCAATAAGACATTAGATCTGTTGATTGGTTGTTTAAAGTCTAAATTAACCCCGCCAATCGTTACAAGACACGATTGCGTGGTGCACAAGGAGGCGCCATACTTAGTAAGACATTAATATAATAAGTCCAATAGTAGACAGAAGATCGTTACGTAGGAATCTAAATATATTAATACAGATTTACTTCTCTCTATTCTAACGCCTTGGTCTAGGCCTTATAGCTAAAGACCCTTAGCTTCATAGGAAACCTTCCTCTGTACCTTTGTGTACGTGAAGTTTCGAGGCACCTAACCTACACTGTAATCAGTGTAAGGTTAAATAGCACTAACCAGTACTAGTGAAGGGTAGCCCGTTACACCTGGTAGCACTTCGTAGTCCGTTAAACGACTTACGCACGTTCCAACCAACATGGACATGTTGGATAAAGAAGGAAGGAGCTTTCCATCCCATCAAGTAGGCTATCACGTCACGCGTGAAGGGTTAACTTATTTTAAGTGACCTTTGATGGAGAGCGATCGAGGGAATGAGTTCGGTCTTAGGCGGATAAGCCGTTGTCGCCATGCTGCTCACTCTTTGCAGAGATGAACAGCATGCGGCCATAGCGAAATTCATTCAACATGAACTCGACGCGGCCCGAAAGAAAGTAGCCTTGCTTCACCAGCAAGGCTCTCAACACGCAGAGGTGCTGAGAGAACAGGGAGCTCAACAATTGGAAATGTTGAGACAGCAGCATGTAAATGCTGCTGATGGGCCGACGCTTCCGCGTCGACCCGAAAATTTACAGATCGAAATCTCTAAGTTGAAGGCAGTCGAGGGCAACTCCCTTTTGAGATGGTTCGTCGAATCAGATGATGCCATAGAAGCTCCCCGTAACAGTGATGATGCGACGAAAGTGAAATTTGGCATGTCCAACTTAGCCGGACGTGCCAAATTTTGAGCCTTGGGGCTCAAGCTTCACGACCCATTAGTCTTTGGGTCTGTAAGACCCGACTCAGGCAAATATTTGAGCCGCCACGTGCCGAATTCAGGGCTCGGTCCGAGCTCCTGGATTTGAAGCAGGGCAAGCGTGATCTACACGATTATGCCCAACATACACGATATCTGGTCAGTTGTATCGTTAGTCAACAAATTGATAAACAAGCACAGATAACGGTGTTTATTAAAGGTCTTGCAGACGGTCCTGTCAAGACCCACCTGTTCCGGCTAGAATTAGAGTCGCTTGACGAAGCGATCTCTATAGCGGAAACAGGAGGACTTTAGCCTGAAACAGGCTTTCGTTCACTCAGGTGCATATTGTCCACCGAAGCAACAGGTTCAGTATCCATAAATTTCTCGTATGTAGAGAGCGAGAAACCTCGCTCTTCAAGTTACAAACCGTTACAAAAATGTAGTCGTTGTCAGAAAATGGGCCACTACGCCTATGAGTGTAGTGCCCCACGGCCAGTGCCTAAGAACACTGAACGATAAACACCGACATCTCGCTAGGAATAGAGGAGGAAGCAGATCCGACGCTGTTGCAAAATCGCAACGGCGAGGCGGATCGTCGAAAAAACGGTCGGGGTCGGTAGGTGCGGAGAGCCCTACTGATCCAGCAACGTCAAAAGAATTTACAGGCCTTTTGACGAAAGTTGCTCCTCACACACAAACATTGTGTGTAACTACCCCAGGGGATGAGGTTAAAGTCATCACCCTGAGAATAAAAGTGTCAAAAATAACTTGCTTCTTAAGTCCCTAGTCGATTGTGGGGCGTCAAATAATTCTACTAGACGCCAATCGCTAAAAGATCGCAGGCTCAAATTCATTGAGCGCGATATCCCTCTAACGAGAATGATAGTGCGCCAAGCAAAAGGCGCATCTGTAACGGTTAAGAAAAGTGTAGTTGGTATCCAATACATGTTAAAGGTTAAACATTACGATGATGAATCCATCGTACTAGATTTGCATGACATTTTTTTGTCATCCTTGGATCACCATGGCTCAAAAAGTACAAGCCATGTATAAATTCGCAGCATCAAGCCGTAGCGATGACTGTCTCTTCTTCATCAGATGGCCAACTGATGAACATCTTGGAGCGTCCACAAGCGTGTGGATGTCCTACGAGTGAGTGCGATAGCTCACCTGTAGTTCTGCCGTTAGCATGATTGCACAAGACCACAGTGTGAATGTCCAGCACACTATGAGTTAGATCCCGACGGCTGGGCACAAGCACAGGCAGCGTCGACGATACACTATTGTGACGTCGACATAGTTACGACGGCTGTGCGCAAGCACGTGCAGCCTCGAAGTTCGACCACTCGAATAAGTTGAGTGATACGAAACAAAGATGTTTGCTTGAAAAGCAACATTCAAGAAAGTTTTAATCGCCCGTCGATAAGAGACAGTGCGAAAATCCTGGATCGACTGGAGAGTCGATCGTAGAGGATCTCGCTGTGGTAGCGCAACCAGAGCTAGAGGCAGTTGGGGAGGATACTCCCCAAATAATTTCTGTGGGAATAAGTCCCCAAAATTCTGCGGGAAAGGGTCCTCAGAACACTGGGGTTGAATGTTCCCAGATACCTTTGAAAAAAGGCTCCAAAGAGATAACTGAGAATGTCTTTGTAAATAATGGATCAAGTGTAGGCGCTTATGCACTTCATCTTATAGCGGCAACTCGCACGATACTGATTCAGAAAAGGCATCCTTAAATTCTATTAAATTTTTATAGAAAGGGTTTGTCTTCAAAGACTCCCATGATTGTGGCGTAAAACGTTCAATCCGAGTCTTCTTATCGAGGACACTTTCCTCCATCGATGTGTTACTGAGAATCCGTTTGTTCTCAGTAAATACTAGTGCCGACCGGATATCCGTAACGTAGTTGTCATCTGTGACAAGTACGCAGATCTGCTCGACTTTGTCACCACGCAGATCACGCAAAAACCGTTTCGTTTCTAGCGTTGACAATTGAGTTATCTCCGAAGTTAACTTCGGAGCCTGAGGACAAAGGCACTTGACACGAAATCGACCTAATTTCAGGTTCGAAACACTGTGTCATGAAGCAATGGCCATTGCTTCGTGAACAAGTAATAGCGATCGACAAATTCGTTGCCGAACGCTTGGCAGCGCGCCATGTGAGAGGATCAACTTCCCCACGTAGCTCTCCGACCTTCTGTGTGCGTAATGCATGCATTCAATAAATTGAACAGCGCAACGGTACCGGCTCAAACGCCGATACCACGAAAAGACGTAATCATTGATGGTATGTCAAAGAGTACTATCTTTTCGTCAATGGATATGATGGATGGATTCTATCAGATCCTTATGCGTGAACAAGATATTCCGTTTACAGCAGTAAGTACTGTAAGCGGAGTGCTATGGGGGTAAATGGTCATGACACAGGGACTTAGTAATGCCCTGAGACATTTAACAGATGTGTAACCAATCTGTTGAGATCGGTGCAGGATTTACACCGAGCTATTTTGATGATGTCTTCGTTCATAGCAGAGCCATGAACGGAAAGTCGGATGTTAAAGTACATCGTACGCACGTCCGAAAGGTTCTTACACGTATGCGTAAGAACATGTTGTACGCAAATCTCAAGAAGTGTATATTCGCTGCAAGTGTAATACCACTTCTTAGGTGCATCGTGGGTAAACACGGTGTACGCCCGGTTCCAAAAAAGATCAAGGCGATCACTGATTGGCCTGTGCCAGTCTGCCAGTCGATGTAAAGGGACTTAGAATGTTCCTCGGTTTAGCGGCGTACCTGCACAAGTACTCACGCAATTATGCCGAAATGACAGTACATCTTTTCTCTTTGTTGAAGAAAAATGTAAAGTGGTCATGGAACGCTGATTGTCAGCGTTCCTTCGAAAGCATCGAGCAAAGCTTGATGCAATCGCCATATCCTGGCGATTGCTGACCAAGACCGACCTTTTCATGTCATCGGTGACGCCATCGATTTTACAATCGGCTGTACGTTAATGCAATATGACACAGACGGCGCAGAGCGCGTCATCTGTTGTCAATCGCGTCAGCTTCAACCTGCTGAACGCAACTATCCAGTGCATGACAAGAAACTCCTTGCCATGAAATATGCACTGGCTAAGTTTAGGGTCTATCTCTTGGGAGACAGACCGTTCAATGTATATACGGACCATGCGTCTTTACGCACGACCGTAAACAGTCCACACCTCTCGCAAAGAATGCCGAGACGGTTTTCGCGAGATATAACTTCTCCGTGAAGTATAAACCAGAACGACTTAATGTCGTCGCCTATGCCCTTTCGCGCCCGCCTGATTTTGAGCCGGCTGCGCAAAAAAATCAACAGTAACCATAAGGCCACTGTTGCAAAAATAAGTGTTCCGTCGTCAACATTACTCGACGACGTTAGAAGAGCTTATCAAGAAGATACGGCTCTTAAAGGGTTGATGGATTACCTTAAAATTCCATCTCAGCAATCCTTGAAAGGATTGTCGAAATTGTATCAATCCTTAAGAGACCGATATACAATACGCAACGGTTTATTGTATTACACAGCCATTGCTGGCGACACACCTCCTGTCGTCATCCCAACCCACAGTAATTTGCGTTTACGCATCATGTATGAGTGCCACGATGCAACATTAAGTGGTCATCGTGGACGTGAGAAGACCGATCTCACGATATGTCGCGACTTCTACTTGGCCACGCCAGTATAATTTCGTCCACAAGTACATACGTGCTTGCGAAGTTTGTCGACGGGTGAAGCCCAGTGCTTCATTCCGTGCTCCGTTACAACCTCTCCCTGTTCCGGCAGAGTGTTGACAGTCTGTATCCATGGACTTCGTCGTCGGAGTTCCCAACGACGAACATAAGAACAATGGTATTCTTGTTTTTGTTGATCGTTTCAGCAAAATGGTACATCTTGCAGCAGTACCAGACTCGATCACAGCCAAAGGCTGTGCTCCTGTCTCTTTGTTGACACGATATTTCGACTCCATCTCAGATCGAGACCCTAGATTTACGGCGGACTTTTGGCAAACCGTGTTCAAATCACTTAGAACACAGTTGAAAATATCAACTTCTAATCATCCTGAAACAGATGGTCAGACGGAGCGAGCAAACTGTATTCTCGTAGAGACACTTCCCAGATACGCCCACTCTTTTAAGAGTTCGAGCGAGGTCTTGCCAATAATAGAATCTGCCATCAATAATTCAGTACATTCTTCTACGAAGTATACACCAGATTTCGTGAATGGCTTACGCCACCCACGTATACCCACCTTGTTTGAGAGTGACTAGCTCATTAGGGGGAGGGACTCGCTCGAGGAAAGAGTCTTCTAGCTCTTGCTGATCACGCATTAGCACTAAGTCAATGCGAAGGACCAATGTTGGTTATTAACATTGAAGTGCACAAATTCAGTAATAATAATAATGCTAATACTGATTAGACAACGATGCTGAAAGACTCAGCATCGAAAACAATATTATTAATGAGAACGATAATACTCTCAATAATGAAGAGATTGATATCTCCGCAGTGCGAGCCAATCGCACTGAAAAAATAAATAAAACCGAGTCAGCAGGTGATTTTCTATTCTAGAAGCAGTTGTCCGTTTCGTACAGGATTCCATCTCTGATGCGGTGGACCGACAGAGACAGAACTCTGACAGAAATGGAAGAGCAACCATACTTTTATTTGATGTTAATGACCTAGTCCTACTGTCTACGGTAAACCTACTAAACGTGTAGTGACGAATGTAGGCAGTAATAAATTACTGCTCATGTATATCGGCCCGTTTCGTGTGCTACATCGCCAAGGCAACGCGTATACGATCGAGCTGCCTCATAGTATGCGTACGTATCCTACGTTTTATGATAGCCATCTTCGCCCGCACCATCAGTACGAGGCTTCGTCCAATTCCGGATTACACCGGAACGGTCAAGGGCATCCGTCAAAGCCTGATTGTTCCGATCCAAAGACTTATTGTCTCGGAACAGAGTCTGATTCTCTTGAACCAGACGATCCGCGCTTCCCTCTAAGGAAGAGATCTTCTGACGAGCTGTCAGCAGCTCGTTTTGAAGGGACTGATGTGTCTTTTTGTTCGCCAATTGATCAGTCGCAACCTGCGCACAGTTTCTCAACTGGTCACGAGAAACATTATCAACCGTCACCGCTAAATCGCGGCGACGGGATCGCTCGTGATCAAGATCATACCTCCAATGGGGATCTTTGAGGGAATATGCTTCCTTAGAGGCATGACATGCACCCTAAAATAGCATGGGCATGAGCCCCCCCCCCCACGAGAGGTAAGGAATCCCTGCCTCTCTCGACAAATGGTGCAACTTATAGCGCGCACCGACTACGGTCCGTTTCTCGAACCGTTCACGAAAAGCATTTAGCTTGTCAAGCCAGACCCCACGACCTATGTTCTTACATTCTGTACAAAGGCTGTCCAAGCTTGGAAAAAGGGTTTGACATCCTTTGCCCGTTTAGAAGAGTACCAACGATGCCGGAAAAGCATCGATGAAGAATTCCGCCTCGACCTCACTAGACTTGTGAAGCCTGGATGAGTCGAATAGCGGAATATGATTTCGATCGTTGGTCACACCAGACCAACGAATTAGGTTATTCTTAAAGGGCAACCAAGGCATCTTTTCAGGAGCGAGCCGCAACGTATTGCGATCCCTCTCCTGTTGGATCATGTTAGCGTTAACGTTAACTTGGCCCTTGGAGCGATCCCTAGAATTATTCCTTTAGTCGTGATACAACCTAGCACCACCAGCAGCACTCTTCTCTTTGCAACCACTTAATTCCTGGTGACGCATACTAACGTCACCAGAGTGGTCATCACCCACGGAGTCATCTCCCTGCCAAAGAGGTCCGACGAGTCGAACAACCTCGTCATCACCTCTCTGGTTGTCACGTTAAAAACCCATAGGTTTAATGGCCTCGGCCTCGGGTGATCCGGTGGCCTTTACAGTAGACACTGAGTCGGGCGATGGCGGAGGCTTGGTCCAGTCACCTATAATTATTGTAGCAGGTGACTTGTCACCGTCGCCTGCAATGTCATCAACAGATGACACGTTCCAGTCACCTCCTACTAATAGAGCTAATGTCTTATTGCATCAATACTATCCAATTTGAAAACATTGGAACTAATAATTTTGCACTTCTTTATTTATTTCCTCCGATAGGAAACAATATTTATTTTTACTCTTATAAGAAATAATACTTATGTAACGGGAGACCCAGTTACATCACCTCCCTTAACCGAGCAGTCACTATAGTAACTGATGTAGGGTGACAGGAAATGCTGTTTTGTCTTTCCCTGTGTGGCCTGTGAGGCCGCAATGCTGGCAGCTGCACGGATCAGTGCAGCTGTTGGTAATGCAAATATTTCAGTAGACGCATTAGCGGGGGACGGTGAAGGCGAAAAGCTATCGGACCGATTCATCCCTCCACGAACAGGACTTGGAGAGCGAGGGACATCACGCGAGTAACGCGGATCCCTCAGCATTATCCTCTCGAAAAGGTCCAAGCGAGTCTTCAGGC
This sequence comes from Bremia lactucae, assembly GCF_004359215.1. Taxonomy (NCBI): domain Eukaryota; phylum Oomycota; class Peronosporomycetes; order Peronosporales; family Peronosporaceae; genus Bremia; species Bremia lactucae. Next base: position 2,782,302 of record NC_090619.1, read on the forward strand.
GTTCATAACCCTGACGAACCTTCGCTCAAACATAAGAAAAGATCCGAGGTCAGTCGCGAGACTTATCCCTCGAGATCCGCAATACGTCCTTCAGCAGCCCTTAACGCCTATGACTGAACGGACGAAGGTAAGGCAGCCGCGAGTAGGTGGACGAGATCGCCACTCCTATCGGGTGCCGCCTGCACTGATGGATACGGGTGGGACCAACGCTTCCTTGTTGGAAGGTTGCTTACCCACCGCTCCGTGAGGCAAAGAAAACAGATCCTCGTTCAATGGTAAGGTTACCCGAAGAGTTTTGATTCTTGGAACCGATCGATAACCTACGTATTGACGTGTCCGGCTTGATGGCTGCCTATGTAAAGGAGCACCAGCTGAGACCTCTTCGCTAGTCTCAAATGGACTAGCAGAAGTAGCGTTGACTGAGCACGTTCACGTGTCGTCGGCAGGTTTAGGCTCCGAATCATCTATGTCAGAACCATTATGGATTATGGTCCGAGCATAAGGCGTTGCGGTTTTACCCAACGGAGAAGCGGCTGCGCCCTTATGGGCTCTCATTACCTGTCGCTGCGCTTTCCAGCGCAGACGACGAGACAGCATTCGTAAATGATGCTGTCTCCGTGTTGTGAGGCATGAGAGAAGTTTGAATGGGCAATAATGCGCCATCGTCCTTCCTCATGAGCTCGTTGTCCGCATCACTACTATGAGGTGACGGCAACGGTGTCGACTCATTGTAGTCAGTCGACAATAAGCGACGGATCAGCATCCTCACTGTTAAACTGGGATGGATCCTTTAGCCCCGTTAACGCGACAGCAGCAGTAGCTGTCTGCGTTTCGACTAAGGCATTAGACGCTGCCGGCGTTAACACGCGGCGCGTGCGCTTAGGGCGAGGTTGAGTGGTCGTCTTCGCAGACGACCCACCAACGTGGCCCCTTTTCGGTGGCATCTTTGGCACCGTGTATGTGAACACAGGTCGCTAGAGTGTTAAGTGAACTAGCGGTGCGAAAGCTGCTCGCAGTTCCTCGCTCTTTTTTGACGAATTTAAAATGTAAATTCGTTCTTTAAGGGGGAATGGTGTAACGGGCTAAAGTTGCCTTAATGTAACACAGTCCCCGTTAAGTACACTTGGTGTCAATTACTCAAAACAAGAAACTAGACCCACCACTCGGATGTGGTTCACATTTGTGACCAACCCTTGTGTATGTGATGCACATTGGTGCATTCACATTAGGAGGGATGACGGCTAGCGTCATCCGTTACGCGAGGTATTTAGAAGATACGCTCGCAATACATATTAAGTGTTATCTATAGAGATGACATTTTGATTGGTAGAATTAGGTATTTATATTTAATGCGATTAAATATAAATTAGTCTGACAACTACTTATTACTTAGTAAGTGCGCACGAGGGGCCGGATTACCGCTCCCGTGACGACACTTTACTAGAGTACTTAGTGCGTTGGGTGAGGTCGCTAACGCGCCCACCACACTACGTCACTGTACGCAAGAGAAGCTGGCAAAACCGCTTTCTCGCTGTGCTAGGGTGTGTGTCTAAGTAGAGCGTGGCCGCATTTACGACGTGCCCGCCTACACTCTTAGCTCTCTCTCTCTTTGTGCGCGTCCAGTGCTGACTGGACCGCGGAGCAAGTAGATATAATGGTCTGCATCTATTGATGGATAAACTTTCCGGATATTACTATGTATAGTAATATTCCCCAAATATTATCTACCTTTTAGACACTTTATTAATTAACAACCTTTAAGTGTTAATAACATGTAACGATACATCACCCCCCCCTAAACGACAATCATTCTGACTGTCATTGAATAAAGTGGTCACTATACGACCACTTAAGTGGAAACGATGTGAAATGGTCAGAACCAAAATTTTAAATTATATCGCATAATTAACGGGTCCATGCGGTCAGCGAATAGAGTGGAACCTTCGGCTGCGGTACATACAGCCGCGGGCGACGCATATTTGTCTCTTGCGGCAGACATTTCGTATGCCAAAGTATCATTTTCTTCTGCAACACTAAATGTTGCGGGTGCACGTGGTAAGTCACCACGTGAGTCCGACCCCTCTTTGGCGGTCGACTATGAATGCGAGTCGGATGAAATGGCCGACTCGACAAGAGTAAAACAGTCGCCTGAACGTCATCTGGCGTCTGACTATGAGCCTTCGAATGAGAGGGCTCAATCGGATAGTCGTGCTAATAGCGCTCGCTATAGCATGTTTGGTTCCGACGATGAGGATTATTCGCCATCGCCAGCACCGTCTCCGTGCCGTCACCCGCACTTATCCCTTTGCGTGGTGATGACGATGGCGTAAGCCATCGTAATAAAAGTTCTTGTGGTACCCTTGCTTCAGTGGGTACCACTCAGGGGAGTGCAGACGATAACATGTCTCGTCTTACCCCTGAGAAGAACCCGTGGCGTTTGCCCGAACGGCTAGTCAGTAGCTTGTCGGAAGAGACTACTCCTTACAAATTAATATCGCTTATTTATTGCGACAACGCTTCATGGCCTTGTAACCAGCGCGAAGAACTTTCGGGTGAGGAGATTTATATCTCGATGCTTTTCTTAAGCATCGATGGTACAGTGTCATCAATAAACGAGATAAAATCTCGTTGATGCAAGCCTGGAGCGCGTTCATTCGCAATGTCACAGACATTGGACGCGAAGACTGGCTTCAAAGATTTAACTCGATTCGCGTTAAGTTTGAGAAACGAACCCCAACCGGTGCAAGGTGGTTGCTGCCGATTCCGACCTAGCCCTTTCGTGACTAGAAGTTGTCGAAAGTTCGACATCACTTGCAGGTAAGTTGGAAGTTGGGCTCATAACTTGTTAGAATGGTGTAGCTTACGAACGAAGTAGTAAATGGGAAACTAATATGTACTATCTTAATTCTACTTGTGCATCCCTAATTAGCCTGTCCTAAATTACTTAATAGGAGTTCATTAGTATCTGACACATCATAGAGCATGCGACAGTGTGAGTGAGTAATGAGCCCTTAATTTGCACTCACTGTGCCTTCTTTGTGTGTATCTTGAATAGTTGCATTACGCACCTTCTCTGCGCGTAACTTGAAACGTCACCCTATGCACCTTCTTTGTGCATATTTCGACACATCCATCATGCCCATGTTAGATGGAACGTGCGTGGCCTTTGAACGGACCACGAAGTGCTACCAGGTATAACGGAGCAGCCTTCGCTAGGACTGATAACAGTGCCTCGATACTTCACGTGCAATGACGTGCAGACGAAGTCTTAAGGTAGCTACGAAGTATTAGATACTAAACGTAAATACTAACGACTTGAATTTTGAAAAGTAAAGCTGTATTCATATATATTAAGTTCCTACGTAGCAATCTTCTGTCAACTGACTTAAGTATATAGTATCAAACAATGAATAGCGCCTACTACTTGCGCACCGCCCAATCGTGCCTAGTAACGATTGGCGGGGTTGGTTTAAACTTAAATCAGCCAATCAACAGAACTGCTGTGTAACGGATGTACCATTACATAAGTAATATTTCCTATAAGAGATACAATAAATATTAATGTTTAAGAGAGAAAATAAATATAGAAGTACCAAATCATTGTATTTATAATTTTGAAATCTTACTTAATAGTTCAAAAATCACCAATTTTGGTGCTTTTGAAGCAATACGACATTACTTCTATTGATTGGTTGATTTAAGTTTAAATCAACCCCACCAATCGTTACAAGACACGATAAGGCGTTGCCCAAGGAGGCGCATTACCTAGTAGGCTATTAACATATTAAAGTCAGTAGATCGAAGATCGTTATGTCAGAAACTTGATATATATGTACGGTTTTACTTGTTCCGTATTATAAGGCCTAAGAATTTATCTTTAGTAGCTAAGACTTAGAACCTTCCTCTGCACGTCTTGCACGTGAAGTATTCGAGGCACTCCATCTTCACTGTTATCAGTATAGGTTGACTAGTATTGTTAACAGTCCGTTACACCTGGTAACACTCCAATCAACGGCCTACGCACGTTCCATCCGTCATGGACATGTTGGATGAAGAAGGAGATAGCTTTCAATCTCCTCAAGAAGGCTATCGCGCAACGCACGAAAGGCTCATTCATTTGAGTGACCTTGAATGAATAGCGATCGAACACATGAGTTCGGTTCTAGGTGGACCAGCCGTTAGCGCAATGTTGTTCGCTCTGCAAAGAGACGGGCAACATGCAGCTATAGCCGAATTCATACAACATGAATTCGACGGAACCTAAGAAAGTAGACTGCTTCGCCGGCAAGGCTCTCAACACGCGGAAGTGTTGAGAACAGGGTGCTTAACAGTTGGAACTGCTGAGACACGAGCATTTACAGGCTGCTAGCGGGCCGATGCTTCCACGTCGACCCGAAAGCTTAAAGTTCGAAATTCCTAAGTTTAAGGCAGTCGAAGGCGACTCCCTTTTGAGATGGTTTGTCGAATATACAACGCCATTAAAGCTCGCCGCATCAATGATGATGCGACGAAAGTGAAATTTGGCACGTCCGACGAAGCCGGACGTGCCAAATATCGTTAGGGCTCAAGCTTTACGACACGTTAGGTTTAAGTCGTACGAGATTTAAAGACCCGACTCAGTCAAACATTTGAGCCGCCACATGCCGAATTCAGGGCTGAGCCGAGCTCCTGGATTTGAAGCAGGACAAGCGCGATATTCACGCGTATGTCCAACATACACGATACGTTGTAAGAGTCATCCATTAGATGCACAAACACAGGTAACTGTATTAATTATTAGTTTTGCAGACGGTCCTATCAAGACACACCTGTTCCGGCTTGAACTAGAGACGCTTGATAAAACGATCTCAGTAGCGGAACCCGAAGACTTCAGCCTGAAAGAGGCTTTCGTCCACCCTGAGGCTTATCGTCCTCCATGACGGCAAGCTAAACGGAGGTCCAGAATCAATGAACCTCTCGTATATAGAGAGCGAGATACCTTGCTCTTCAAGTTACGAACTATTTCAAAAATGTAATCGTTGTCAAAAAACGGGTTGCTACGCCTATGATTGTAGTGCCACACGGCCAGTGTCTAGAAAATTTTGAGCGAAACGATCGACCTCTCGCTAGGAATATCGGAGGACACGGATCCGACGCTGTTGCGAAATCGCAACGGCGAGTTGGATCGTCAAAAAAACGGTCGGGGTCAGTAGGTGCGGAGCGCCCTCCTGATCCAGCAACGTCAAAAGAATTTGCAGGTCTTTTGATGAAAGTTGCTTCTCACACACAAACATTGTGTGTAACTGCCCCAGGTGATGAGGTTAACCTCATCACCTTAACAAATATAGTAGCAAATATGTTGCCACTTATGTCTCTAGTCAATTGTAGGGCGTCGAACAATTTTTTCCGACGCAAATCGCTAGAAGATCGCAGACTCATATTTATTGAGCGCGATATACCTCTAACGAGGATGACAGTGCGCCTAGCAACGGGCGCATCTGTAACAGTAAAGAAACGTGTAGTTGGTATTTAATACTCGTGAAAGGGTGAACAGTATGATGATGAATTCAACGTACTTAATTTGGATGACAAATTTGATGTCATCCTTAATTTACCATGGCTCAGAAACTACGAGCCATGTATAAATTAGCAGCATCAAGGCTTGAGGATGTTTGCCTCTCGTTCATCAGAGGGGCATTTGATGAACCTCTTTGAGCGTCCACAAGTGTGTTAAATATCGTACGAGAGAGTGCGATGGCCTCACTTGTAGTTCGGTCGTTTTCACGACTGCACAAGACCTCCGTTTGAAAACCATCACACTGTGGAGTTAGATACCGACGGCTGTGCACAAGCACATCCAGCGTCGAAATTCGACCACTCAAATAAGTTGAGTGGTACGAAACAAGGATGCTTGCTTCGAAAGCAACATTCAAGAACATTTGAAACCGCTGTCTATTAGAGACAATGCGAAAATTCTAGATCGACTGGAGAGTCGATCCTAGAGTATCTCGCTGTGGTTGCACAACCACAGCAAGAGGCAGTGGGGGATATTTTCCAAATAGAACTTGAGGGAATAGTCCCCAAGATTGTGCAAGAAAAAGACCCTAGAAACCTGCGGTCAAAGGATCGCAGGTTCCTTTGGAAGTAAGTTCCAAAGAGGAAACTGAGACATTAAATACCTAAGTAAACAGCGGATCAAGTGTAGGCGCTGATCTGATAGCGCCTTCGAAGATAACTTTGGAGATAACTCAAATGTCAACGCTAGAACCGAAACGGTTCTTGCGTGATATGCGTAGTGGCTAAGTCAAGCAGATCTGCATACTTGTTGCAGATGACAAATACGTGGCCGATATTTGGTCGGCAATAGCATTTCCTGAGAACGAACGGGTTCTCAGCAGCTCATCGATGAACGGAAATGTCCTCGATGAGAAGGCTTGGATTGAACGTTGTACTCCCCAGCCTGGCAGTCTTCGAAGACAAATCCCTTATATAAAGATTTGATCGAATTGAAGGATGCATTTCCTGAATCCCTACCGTGCGAGTTGCCTAAGAATAAATGCACTCGATACGAAATCGATATGATTCCAGGTCCGAATTACTGTGTCATGAACCAGTGGCCATTGCCTCGTGAACTAGTAAAAGCGATCGACGAATTCTTTGCCAATCGCTTAGCAGCGGGCCATATGAGGGAGACGACCTCCCAACATAGCTCTCTGACCTTCTGTGCGCGTAAAGCAACAGGAGGATGGCGGATTGTGCATGCGTTTAATTTATTGAACGCTGCAACGGTACCGGCTCAAACGCCGATACCACGAAAAGACGTAATTATAGATGATATGTCAAAAAGTTCTATTTCGTCAATAAATTGGATGGATGAATTCTATCAGATCCTTATGCGTGAACAAGATATCCCGTTCATCACAGTAAGAACACCAAGCGGAATGCTATGTGAGTGGCTAGTTATGTCACAGGGACTTAGTAATGCCCCTGCGACATTTAATAGATGTGTAACCAATCTGTTGAGATCGGTGCGGGATTTCGCACCATTTTAATGACGTCTTCGTTCATAGCAGAGCCATTACGGAAAGCCGGACGTTGGAATACGTCCGAAAGATTCTTGCACCGATGCGTAAGCATAAGTTTTACGCAAGTCTCAAGAAGTGTATATTCGCCGCAAGTAAACACCACTTCTTGGGTGCATCGTGGGTACGCCATGATCCGAAAAAGATTAAGGCAATCACCGACTGGCCAATGCCAGTCGATGTAAAAGGACTTCGAAACTTCATCGGCTTAGCGGCGGAATTACAAAGGTATTCCCGCAATTATGCCGAAATGACAGTACATATATCTTCATTGTTGGAGAGAATTTTAAGGTGGCCATGGAAGGCTGATTGTCAGCTTTTCTTTGAGGGTATCTAGCAAAGCTTGAGGCAATCGCCAATCCTGGCGATTGCTAACCAAAACAGACCATTTCAAATGGTCTGTGACGCCAGCGATTTTGCAATCGGCTGTGCGTTAATGCAATACGACACAGACGGCGCAGAGCGTCGTCTGTCATTTATCGCGTCAGTTGTAACCAGCTGAACAAAATTATCCAGTGCATAACAAGAACTCCTTGCCATTAAATATGTCGGCCGTAAACAGTCCACACCTCTTGCAAAGGATGGCGAGATCGTTGTCTTTCTTCGCGGAGTACAACTTCTCCGTAGAATATAATTCACGACGACTTATCATCGTCGCTGATGCTCTTTCGCGCCGGACCCATTTTTGAGCCGGCTTCGCAAAACAACAGTGAGGATAAGCCCACTGTTGCAACAATAAGTGTTCCATCACCAACATTACTTGACGACGTTAGAGGAGCTTATCAAAAAGATAAAGCTCTTCAAGGGCTGATTGATTATCTTAGAAATCCATCCCAACAATCGTTGAAAGGATTGGCGAAATTGTACCGATCCTCAGCAGATCGATACACAACACGCAATGGTTTACTGTATGCACGGGCATTGCTAGCGACCCACCTCGTGTCGTCATCCCTACCCATAATGATTTGTTTGTACGCATAATGTATGGGCGTCACGATGCTCCAATAAATGAGCATCGTGAACGTGAGAAGACTTATCTCACGGTAAGTTGCGACTTCTATGGGCGCGCCAGTATGAGTTCGTCCGCAAGTCCATACGTGCTTGCGAAGTTTGTCAACGGGTGGAGCCCAGTGCTTCATCCCGTGCTCCGTTACAACCTCTGCCTGTTCCGGTGAGTGTTGGCAGTCCGTATCTATGGACTTCGTCTTCGGTTTTCCCGAAGACGATCACAAAACAGTGGAATCCTTGTTTTTGTAGACCGATTCAGCAAGATGGTACATCTTGCTGCAGTACTAGAGTCGATTACGGCTCCGGGTTGTGCCCGTGTATTTATCGACACGGTATTCAAACTCCATGGGCTAACACGTGAACGGGTCTCAGATCGAGGCCCCAGATTCACAGCGGAATTCTGGCAAACTGTGGTCAAATCCCTTGGAACACAGTTGAAAATGTCAACTTCTGACCATTTTGAAAATGATAATCCGACAGAACGTGCAAATTGTATCCTTGAAGAGTTAGTTCGAGAATACGTCCACTTTTTCGCAAGTTGGAGCGAGTTCTTGTCGATTGTGGAGTTTGCCATAAACAATTCAGTGCATGCTCCTAGAAGCATACATGGTTTTACGAAGCATACATGGTTTTACGAAGCATACATGGTTTTACGTGAATGGCTTACGTTATCCACATTAACCCAGCCTGTTTAAAAGTGGCTTTATTTCAAGGGGGGGACTCGCTTGAGCAAAGTACCTTCTAGGTCTTGCTCATCACGCATTGACCGTAGGGTCAACGCGAATGATAACAATGTTGATTCAGTCAACATTGAAGTGGACAAACTCAGTAGTAACAAAAATGCTATTATTGACTTTGATAACGATGCCGAAATACACCGCATCGATGACAATGATGTTAGTCAGAACAAAATGCTCTCACTAATGAGGAGAATGAAATCTTCGCAGTGCGCACCGGTCGCACTGACGATAAAAAAAACTGAGCCTGCAGGTGAATACCTGCTGGCTTTTCGTACAGGATTTCAACGCAGATGCGGTGGACTGACAGAAACGGAACTCTGACAAAAATGGAAGTGCAAACATTCTTCATTTAATGTCAACGACCTAGTCCTACTGTCTACGGTAAACCTACCAAAAAATGTAATGACGAATGTAGGCAGTAATAAAGCGCAGGTATATCGGCCCGTTTCGTGTACTACATCGCCAAGGCAATGCTTACACGATCGGGCTGCCTCGTAGTATGTGTACGCATCCTACGGTTTATGTTGGGCGCCTCCGCTTGTGCCATCAGAACGAGGCTTCTTCCGATTCCGGATTACACCGGAACGGCCAAGGGCATCCGCCAAAGCCTTTTTGTCTTGGCACCGAGTCTGATTATCTTGAACCAGACGATCCACTCTTTCCTCCAAGGAAGATATCTTCTGACGAGCTGTCACCAGCTCGTTTGAAGGAACTGATGTGTCCTTTCATTCGCCAATTGACCAGTCGCAATTTGCGTACAAATTTTTAATTGGTCACGATAAACATTATCGACCGTCATCGCAAACTCGAGGCGACGGGATCGCTCGTGATCAATGACCTCCCGAAAATAATGGAGGGTGTGATCCAAATCACGATGTTGACTCGGGTTTGTAGAACGAGGCGAACCCGATTTTCCCTCCCCATCGACATTGACGGGTTCGAGTGGTGAAAAGCGTTTTCTTGTTGAACGCATCTCGAACCACGGTGAGGTGAGAGGAATTCGAGTTATACAAGCTGACCCGTTCGTTAACGAGGATATCCACCCTCGCGTGATAGTTGGGAGCCTCGTTCCCAACTGATAATGGTCGTTCCGGGTCGTTCGACAGCACGACGAGACCCATCCTCCTCGACAGAGGGTCCAATCAGAAAACGAGCGCTTCGCGCGCTCATAAAAGGATTGGAGGTTCTCAATCCCTCCGTGCATCTCACAAGAGATAAGCGTCCTCTAATGAGGATCCTTAAGGGAGTGTGCCTCTTTAGGGGCATGACCTGCACCATAAAAACAGCATTGACATGAATCCCTCCGCGAGAGTCAAGGAACCCTGACTCTTTAGACAAGCGGTCCAGCTTGTAGCGTGCACCGACTACGGTCCGTTTTTATTAATCGTTCACGGAAAACACCCAGTTTGTCAAGCCAGACCTCGCGGCCGATGCGTTGCACATTCTGTACAAATCCTACCCAAGCTTGGAACAAAGGAGTGACATCCTTCGCCTGCTTACAAGTGTACCACCGATGCCGGAATAAGGCATCGATGCAGAATTCCGTTTCATCCTCACCAGGACGAGTGGATGAGTCGAACAACCGGATATTATATCGATCGTTGGTCATACCAGACTAACAAGTTAGGTTGCTCTAGAGGGCAACAAAGGCTTTTTTTCGGGAACAAACGGCAAAGTAGTGCGGTCCCTCTCCCAATGGTTCATGTTAACGTTAACGCCAACATTACTTTCGGAGCGATTCCTAAAATCACTTCGTCCCTGGTGACGCATACTAGCACCACCAGTAGTATGCTGATCGAAGCGGCCTTGACGATTGCTTCGTTCCTGGTGAGGCATTCTGACATTAACAGAGTAATAATCCTACTGATCCTGGTGTAGTAGTGGTACGCAACTCACTCTAGGACCGGCAGGTCGCGGGTTCGATATCCGGGGCCGACAAATCCTCCAAAGTATAATGGTAGGTGGTCTTGTCCTGTGCACCAAAAAGGTGTATATGATTAGAAATTCAAAAATTAACTAATTATCAATTGAAGGGCAAGTCCGGTGTAACACACCGGAGTTATCATCCTGGTGACGCATGCTGACATCATCCGAGTTGTAAGTGACTGTGGAGTCATCATCAGATGACTCCCCACCAAAGAGGTCCGACGTGTCGAACAACCACGTCATCACCTCTTTGGTTGTCACGTTAGAACCCTAAAGTTTAACGGACTATGCCCCGGGTGATCCGGTGGCCTTTTCAGTAGCCACTGAGTCGGGCGATGACGCCGACTTGGACCTTAAAATTATTATCATCTTATAATTTTAGCTTAATATTTCCAATATTACCAAATCAGGTAATATTGAAGCAAAAGACAACGTGTAACGGGGCACTTTTCGCTAGTAATGATAACAGTACTAGCCAACCTACACTGATTACAGTGAAGGCGAGGTGCCTCGAAACTTTACGTACACGACGTAGAGAGGGACGTTTCTATAAAGCTAAGGGGATAGCTTGTAGGGTCTAGACTAAGGCTTTAGAATAGAGAAAATGTAAAAGTGTATTAATATATGAAGTTTGCTCGTTACGATCTTCTATCTATTACTGATTTTATTATATTAATAACTAATTATGGCGCCTACTTGCGCACCGCACAATCATGCTCTGTGGCGATTGGCGGGGTTACTTTAAATTAAATTAATCTAATAATTAAACTAACGTCTTACTGCGTCAATAATACCAAATTTGGTAATATTGGAACTATTAAGTCCAATAATTAATAAAGATAATTTTGCACTTCTTTATTTATTTCCTCCGATAGGAAACAATATTTATTTTTACTCTTATAAGAAATAATACTTATGTAACGGGAGACCCAGTTACATCACCTCCCTTAACCGAGCAGTCACTATATATATATATATATATATAGTAACTGATGTAGGGTGACAGGAAATGCTGTTTTGTCTTTCCCTGTGTGGCCTGTGAGGCCGCAATGCTGGCAGCTGCACGGATCAGTGCAGCTGTTAGTAATGCAAATATTTCAGTAGACGCTAATGCGTCTACTGATCCGCGTTACTCGCGTGATGTCCCTCGCTCTCCAAGTCCTGTTCGTGGAGGGATGAATCGGTCCGATAGCTTTTCGCCTTCACCGTCCCCCGCTAATGCGTCTACTGAAATATTTGCATTACCAACAGCTGCACTGATCCGTGCAGCTGCCAGCATTGCGGCCTCACAGGCCACACAGGGAAAGACAAAACAGCATTTCCTGTCACCCTACATCAGTTACTATAGTGACTGCTCGGTTAAGGGAGGTGATGTAACTGGGTCTCCCGTTACATAAGTATTATTTCTTATAAGAGTAAAAATAAATATTATTTCCTATCGGAGGAAATAAATAAAGAAGTGCAAAATTATTAGTTCCAATGTTTTCAAATTGGATAGTATTGATGCAATAAGACATTAGCTCTATTGATTAGTACTTATCTCTATTGTAACACCTTGGTCTAGACCTTACAGCTAAAGACACGTTATTTCACGTACTAATTAGTGCAGAGGAACACTTCTCGTTAAGGTAACGGGCTTAAAGAGAGTAAAATGAAAACTGTATTAGCTTCATAGGAAACCTTCCTCTGTACCTTTGTGTACGTCAAGTTTCGAGGCACCTTACCTACACTGTAATCAGTGAAAGGTTAACTGGTACTGATCACTACAAGTGAAGGGTGCGCCGTAACACCAACCATTACTATACACGATTGGGTGGTGCGCAAGGACGCGCTCTTCATAGTTTGATATTGATATATTTCAGTCAGTAGATAGAAGATCGCTACGTAGGAATTTACTATATTAATACAATTTTACGTTTTGGGTGCGACTATTGCACAGATGTTTTGACTATTGCCGCATACAGAACACCCCTGATTAACTAATCGTGTAAGCTAATATGATTGGTCGATAGGGTAACTATATTATTGGTTCTACGTAAGATACATTATACAGGCGCAAGTGCACTAGATAAGGAAATTGGAATTGGTATGCTCACTCCCTTTTTCGGTTAGGTTCACTCCCTAATTAATAGACGACACTATTTTAAAACAAATGTACCAAATAATTGGTACAAATTTATCCTCAACAGTCGGTGACAACGCTGGCAACTACATGGCACACGCCATTCTATACAATCATGTTATTGGTGAGAAACGCAAGTGATACCTACAAGTCGTAATGTAATGCGAAAATATGTGTGCTATAGCGGTCTCGGCACCGAAAGGGCAGCTATATTGCGCAAGCTGTCGAAGCTTTATCTATCTTAATGCATCGAAAAGCGATATAAGACGACGCAAGCGCCAGCTCCGAGGAGAAATAACATCATACAGGTTGGGACGACAAGGGTTGGTAATATAGGCAATACGTGCTATATGAGCTTTATCTTGCAAGCGTTGGTGCATAATCCGATGTTACAGCATTTTTTTGTGGCAGAGAGCCATGATACTACGATTTGTCAACAGCAACGACAGCGATCGCTGTGTAAGCGACAGGAAATTAAAAGCCTCGAGGTTGGAGAAGATACCACTCACATTCCAATATCTGCAGTATGTATCGGTTGCGAACTTGCTGCTTTAATGGGGCTACTAGTACCTGCTTTGACACGCTTTATGAGAAAGCTTTAGTCGACTCTCCAATAGCAACGTAGGACATATTGGAAGCCACATAATCGCTTCAGATCGAACAAGTTGGAGTGCTATTTGTTGGAAACGTTAAATGACGTGCTGTTTCCAGGACTGGTGACAGTTGCCACGCGCACAAGAAGCGATTTATCGCTTCCGACACTATATACCTGAGAATTTTAGACTCAAAGAGGGTTCCAGTTAAAACCGGTTTATCTATCGTGCTTATTGCTGTTAGCATCTGTGGCAAGTGCGATAGTAGGAAATCGCGCGATACCATTCGTCGTGTTAAACTGAAAAGAACCCGTTAGACATGCTGGTATTAAAGACTTGTCTTGATCAAATAATGAAAGCTATGATGCAAAATGTCAAGCTGTGTCGATTGGACGTCGGTACGATAACAGGGGGTACTCTGTCTAAAGTGTATCGAATGTCAGCTCCTGCAGAGGCTTTTTCATTGCCAATCGACATGATCTGGATCAGCTTCTCGTTGTACTGGTACAAGTTTTCAATCAAAGCATGAAGGAGATTATAGCAGGGATAGTTTCGTCATTTCCTATCACGTCGAACTAACAATGTAGCCACTTATCGACCAATCTTATAAGCTTACACCGATTGGCCAATCGGAGGTGTTCTGTCTGTGGTAATAGTTAAAACGTCTGTGGCAATAGTCGCACCCTAGCTTTTCCCTATACTTAAGCCTTAGTATTGACCTAGAGTAGCTTAGACTTCTTAGCTACGGAAAATCTTTCTCTGCATGTCAGCGAACTTAAAGGATATAGGCGCCTCACCTTCGCTGTTATCAGTGCAGGTTGGCTAGTACTGCTATCAGTTCTAGTGAAATGTGCCCCGTTACACCTGGTAGCAGTTCGTGGTCCGTTCAACGGCCACGCACGTTTACCCAACATGGAAACGTTGGATAAAGAATAAAGAAACATTTAAAAAAACTCAAGAAGGCCTCCAGGCATTGCGTGAAATGTTCACTCACTTAAGTGACCTTGAATGGAGAGCGGTTGAACGTATGAATCGGCCGTAGGCGGGCCAGCGTTAGCGCAATGTTGTTCGCTCTATTAAAAGACGATCACCAAGCGGCTATAGCCAAGCTCGTACATCATAAACTCGACGGGGGCCAAGCAAAATTATTCTTGCTTCACCAGCAAGGTTTTCAACACGCCGAGGTGTTGAGAGAACGATTTGTTTAACATTTAGAACTCTTAAATAAAGAGCAATTACATGCTGCTAGTGGGCCGACTCTTTCGCGTCGACCCGAAAGCTTAACGATTGAAATCTCAATTTTTTTGCAGTCAAAGGGACTCGTTGCAGAGATCGTTGGTCGAATTAGCCAATGCCATTGAAGTTCGCTGCATCGATGACGATGCGACGAAAGTGAAATTTGGCATGTCCAACTGGACCGATGAGTCCAATCATGGGCCTTAAGCCTCAGGCTTCACGACCCATATTTGTTTGGGTCCTTGATGTTATATAAACCCGACTCAGGCAAATATTTGAGCCGCCGCGTGTCGAATTCAGGGCTCGGGCAGAGCTCCTCGATTTGAAACAGGGCAAGCATGACCTTCACGCTTACGTTTAACATACACGATACCTTATTGTTAGTTATTCAATTGATGAACAACATAGGTAATTGTGTCTATTAAGGGTCTTGTAGACGGTGCTGTTAAGACCCACCTGTTCAGGCTTAATTTTGAGACGCTAAATCAAGGATCTCTGTATCAGAACACGATGAATTTAACCTAAAAGAGGCTTACGTCCACCCTAGTGCTTATCGTCCCCCAAGACGACAAGAGGTCGGAGGTCAAGCACCCATGACCTCTCGCATGAAGAGCGAGAAGCCTCGCTCTACTAGTTACAAACAATTGCGAGATGCAATCGTTGTCAAATACAGGGCACGACGCCTATAAATCTAGTGCCCCAAAACCAGAGCCTAAAAACACTGAACAAAATGATCGACCTCCCGCTAAAAACAGTGGAGGGCACGAATCCGACGCTCTTGAGAAATCGCAATGGCGAAGCGGATAGTAAGAAAAACGGCTAAGGTCAGTAAGTGTGGAGGGCCGAACTAATCTAGCAACGTCTAGAGAACTTTCACGTCTCTTGCCGATAGTTGCTCCTCACACACACATATTTTGTGTAACTACCTCGGGTGATGAGGTTGACCTTATCACCATGCAAATCATAGCGGAAAATAAGTTGCACTAAAGTGCCTAGTCGATTGTGTGGCGTCAAACAATTGTATTCGACGCCAATCGCTAGAGATTGCAGGCTCAAGTTTGTTGAGCGCGATTTACCTCTAGCGCGGACGACAAAAAGTGCGCCTAGCAACAGGCGCATCTGTAATAGTTAAGGAACGTGTTGTTGGTATCCAATACATGGTAAAGGGTGCACCGTAGGATGATGATTTCAGCTTCGGCTGACTGGCAATTAACGCAGTCGCATCTGCCGGAGGTTTAGCTTGTTGGTGGTCTTTCTGATGGCTTGGGCAAGGTGACTTTATAAGAGGGTTTGCCGGATACCATTGATGACAAAGATACAGCCAAGCTGTTTATTGATCGCGGGTTTCGTCAACACGATTTGCCAGTGACACTTATCTCATCTAAACCCCCCTATTTTACGGGTACTAAAAGCATAACATTACAAAATAAATAATTATTCTTGCTTGAAATATTTCGGTCGACACTGGATAACTGTCATCAAGAATTCTAACGTTTTGAAAGTCGATCTTTCGTGTTCTAGGCACTCGATTCACACCGTTTGTCAAAACGATAGCGTTTAATGCGTCATGGAAAATATTTTTGCATAGCGCGACACGGTTAAATGTGTAACGACAAGTGCATGACGCAACGAATGAGAGCCAAGACAAGCAAAAGCACAAGAGAATGCTAAATACAGAAGCTGTGGTAATCGTTATGCGATCTGTGATCCAGTCTTACGAAACGCCAAGAGCGTACTCACAATTGAGTGTCTGCGGTCTTTAAGGCCAAATTGCGGTTACATTATATTTGTCATTTACATGACCAAGAAGAGCCTAGCGTATACGCTCAACCTTTTACGCAAGCTGCGCACACCCAGTGTTCTACGTTGGCTTGGTTCAACCGTATCTAAGTCATTCCCAATTGAACTTGAAGGCGCTTGAGCCGAGAAAGCCGAACGTGCCGCAGATTGCTGCATCATCGTCAAATTGTCCAGCTTAAAGAACATGAGAATTGTGTTGCTCATTAGCACACCATATGAAGGATTTGTCCACTGTGCGCACTTCTCGTTTCACGTTGGGGCTCGTAAGATTGTTCCAATCAATATGCAGAAGACTATGCCTGCAAAGTACGAGATTCGCACCGAAGAATTCTTATAGAATATGCGAACTTTGGATACAAAAAGCCCCAACGAAAAAAATTACCCGAGAAGAGAGCGAAAAGGCTTTGCTTAATTTACTGGTATTCGCTCCTTTCGGATTGACTTTTCCACATAGCACCCAGTTTTCAACGAGCATCGGAGTTCTTTCACCGAACAAAGTCTCAAGGAATACATACACCTTTGGTCTGCCGACAAAAATGTATCGTGCTCTCTGGCCGTGACGCTTATCGAACTGCGTCACGATTCTCGTCAAGCCCTACACCGCACTGAGGTGGGCTGAACTAGACAACTCGGACGCGTAGTTGAAGTAGCGACGTACGTTGCGGTAGCCCATCGCCATGTTTGGCGATCCTCGCTGGTCGCAGGCTTGCTGGTTACAACTCTTATATATCCACCTATTCTACCGTCTACCAGTTTTCGTCCATAATTAAAAGCGGATGGCTGTATGACCGTGCAGTAGGAGTACCGGACGATAAACAAGATCCGCATTTTGTGCAATGCACTTGATAGAGCGACAAAAAGGCCGAAGGCAGGTCCTGCATCGCATAGTGTGAGTTTTATCTGCCGCACTTCGCATTAGTTCTCGTACCTAAAGCGCGTTTTAATTTGCTCACAAAGCTACTTTAATCAAAAGCAGCAGCTGTGTGAGTGGCGCTCGGACTGTTACGCAGTCACGTTAATATCGTTGAAGGCTACCATTGCATCCAAACTTCTACCACAAAGCGAGGCAATAGGTATTTGAGGTGACAGTAAATTTGACAAGCTTCATGAAACGTCTGCGGTTGAACGAATGAGTTCGACCGTAGGAAACGATGCAATCTTGGCATTGCTGTCCAACTTAGACAGAGATGCCCTCCATTCAACCACCGCCAACTTCATACAACATGAACTTGACGAGATGAAGGAAAAACAATGAAAACAGTCTTGACTGCACTTGATCAGTACACCATCGCTACTTGTTGATAGGATGAGTGCTGATTTGAGAGCAAGCACGACAGATACGGAAGATAAGGTGGACAACTGGGTCTTATTGATAATATGTAGATAATTCAACACGATAGCTTTAATAGTCGATACTAATTAATAAAAGTCTTTACCGTCCGCCAGCGGGCAACCAAACGCTAGTTTGAACTGTTTCGGATTGGAGTGCCAGCACGCCCGCACTCCTTTCTATATTACGTAGAAAGGACCAGCTTTCAGGGGAAACGTGATGCGTATTCCCACTATCATCTAACATGTCCATGTTAGATGTGGGAAATGTGGTCCTTGGACGGACTACAAAGTGCTACCAGGTGTAACGGGGCACTACGACTTGTACTGCTTCAGTACAAGTCCACTTCGCACCGCTTCAGTTGCGAGTGGTGCCCTACGTTATTTCACATACACTAGTACGTGCAGAGGAAGACTTCTCTTATGGCAACTAGCTTAATGTGACTTTTTAGATCAAATGGGGAGCTGAACTATATTAGGCTTTTATGTGTGAAATTACAGTATTCTAAATATGCCAGGTGTAGACCCTAGTATCCTTAATTTGCACTTTTAAATATATATAAATATTGGCTGACACGTATCAGTAGAAGTCTTTCCAAGTAAATCGACGATTCCCTCTCTCATCCATTAATATAAAAGGGTGTCTCAAAGACAGCTCTTGTTGATTTCAGGCAGCGGTGCAACGTCTCCGTGAGACTCTCTTCTTTTAAATTAAAGCACTGTTGACGTAGTCTAAGCCCGTATTTCGACGTTGGATCGTCAGCAACCTCACCTAGAGGTTGATGTCAATAAAAGGCATCTAATATGTAAAGGAGCTAGTATAGATTGGCTACTCAATACCCAAACGACTCGTAGATACTGTACTAACACCGCCGAATCTTATTTGGTGTATTTCAACAGACATTTTGAGCGATAGAGCTATACAAAACTTTGCGTGCCACATCAAGCTATCTGTAGCTGCATTTTAGCATGACTTCAAAGTAAAATCTGAAGATTGAGTTGGAATTATCATTTTTGCGACATTTCGACTAGGGAATTGATTTTGATGATATTTCATTTGCAAAAAACGAGCGGACAAAAACAAATTCAAGCCACTGCTGAGTTCATGCGGAATTCTGTCTCTGAAAAATGTACTAATGTTGCCGCCTATATGATTCATAAGTACCTCGATTAAGTCAATACAATATCATTACCAAAATTTAAAGTTGCCTTGATATCTGATATAGCTGTGTCCTTACATCCTATCACCCCACCTTTACGGCATTCCTTGTTGCTTACTTAAATGTCAGTTGTTTAAAGTAGACTTTCAAGAAGGCTTAACTCGTAAGCCGTTGTGAGCCTTTGCTCTAGCGAGAGCTTTGTTGCCTAACACAGGTTGTTTTAATTGATTGCATAATGCTCGTTGCTATGTGCTTATGTACTTCATCTCCCTTAGCTCCAGTTTATAGAATTGGTAGCGGACGATATACTTCTAGCCCCTTTGAGTCGTAGCATATTAGGTAATGCTGTAAAGTTTCGTACCAATTCCGTCAAGATATCGGCCTAATGAAATTCAAATGATATTTGTATGTAAAGTCACATACTCAAGAGAAGCACGTGGTCCCAGACATTTGATAAATTGAATACTAGTTTTGCCTGGTCGGTAACGCGATACTTTGCAAGTATAGCCACGTTGACGTTGTGTTCCACGGGAAAAGTAAGCAAGTATGATTGTATAGGTCGGTCTTACCGACAGTAAGATCTCAATGTCGTCGCGATAGATCAGGACCTCATCATTTAATTGCATGCATCTAATGTCGCTCTTGTACTGGCGTTTAACCTCTTTAAAGTACTTAAGAAGGTGTCAATTTTGCAACACGTAAGTTAAGTTGAATCTCTATGTGTTAAAAACCCCGCGCGCTGCACGCTGTACTCTGTAAATGAGCATTTTTTCTTATACTGCTTCAGTACAAAGTAGCCTACACTAATAATGTTGGCAACCCGTGTTTTACATGCTTAAATATCGCCAGGTCCCAAGCCATCAAGAATGTACCGTTCTTCAGGGTTGTCTTTCAATTTGTAATTTGGGTGTTACAGGTGACAAAAGACGGAAGGTGAGCAAATCTCGTGCTATCATCTCGCAGGAGCAGAGAGCAGCTGCAAATCAGGGTGGTGCCTTAAAATTCAAGAAAATACAGTCGTGACGAAGAGTATTCGGTTGCGTCTTTCCTGTAAGTAAGCGCGGCTGTTATTTGACGAAAAACAGCAGATTTGCTGCGGGTGACAACTCCCCTGTGACTCCGGTTGTAGGTGCATCTTGTGATAAGTCGGACCTCTCATCCGACTCAAAGACATCTGTAAAAACCTCCAAATCACCCGGGGCCGATACGGGCAAACCTGTGGTTTCTGGCGTTTTGAATAAAGAACATTTTGCGAAGGTGTTCGGTTTGCCACGCCCATATGATGAGGAGTCATCTTGTAATGACTCCGATGATGGTGACAATGCTGAAGATGGTAATATCCATCACCAGGAACGAAGTATCAACATCATCACTCGAAAGGAATGTTAGCTCGATTTGTTATCATTAGTCAAATGGAGAGGGATTGCAATATGTTGCGTGTCGTTTCTCAGAAATAAGGGTTGGTTGCCGGCGAAGGAAATTTGTATTTATTGGTATGAAATGTCCAATAATCGATATGAAATTTCTTTGTTTGACTCATCAAGGCTTCACAGCCCTGGCGAGGCCGAACGCAAATTCTTCACCGATGCCTTTTTCGATATCGATGGTAATGTGGAAAGCGTCCCAATAATCTATATTCCTTGTTTCATTTTTGGGTCTTCTGTACATAACGTACAAAGCCTAGGTCAAAAGCCTGGCTAGACAAATTGGTTACGGTATGTGACGTTTTGAAATAAACTTTAGTCGGCGCACGCTTTAAGCTGCCCCGTTTGTCGAGAGAGGAAGGGCTACCTTGCCTTTCGTGAAGAGACCCATTTCCCTGCTGCGTGATAAACGCAATTTATGCACTTGAAGGAAGACGTCTATCTAAAGGAACGCTATTGGAGGGCGTGCCTCTCCTATGAGATGCTTCAAGGGATTAATAATTTGCAATCTTGTTGCGAGCGCGCAGAGCATTCTTTTACCGATGTCCTTCTGGATCAAACAGTGGGTCTCGTCATACCGATAGAAGTGACCCACAGGTTTATCTTCAGTTGGGAGCGAGCTCTCAACTGTCATGCGAGGGTGGACTTCCCCGCCGGCGAACGAGTTAACTCGTTTGATCCCCGTCATATCGCAATATTTCAAGAAGTGCTCCACAAGAGTGAGAAATAAGGACCATGAGCGTGACCGTCGTTACGACTCGACGAAAACGGTGCAATGTCTTTGAGCTGCCCAGTCGAATGACCCAGCGAAATTTTCTATCGTCCAATTGGCGTACGAACGGGCGCTCCAGACCCTTCGTAACGAGCTGGTGACAGCTGTCACGAAATATCCTTCTTAACGAATAATCGAGCGAGTTCCCCCCCTTGGGTTAGAATTAAACTCATAATAGGTGAGTATGCGTAAATAGCTTACGCCTTTCACGATAAACAGTGTATGCTTTCTTGAATCATGCACCTAGATGCTGACGGCAACTTCTGCGATCGGCAAGAACTCGCCCAACTCATAAACCAGTGGACGTATTCTCGAGGTATCTTTTCGAGGATACGATTTGCACATTATGTCTGATCCTCTGTTTCACGATGGTCAAATGTTGACTTTTTAAATTTTATTTCAAGTGAATGGAATACGGACTGCCAAAACTCCGCCGCTAACCGAGGGTCTCGATCCGATCAAAAATTACGGGGTAACCCATGGAGTCGAGATATCGTGATATTAAATAAACGAGCACAGCCTTCAGCTGCGGTTGACTCTGGGCCTGCAACAAGATGGGTCATATTGCTGAACGATCTAAAAACATAAGAATACCATTTTCTTGTAAGCGTCTTCGAGGACCCAATGACGAAGTCCATTAATACACACGGACTGCCAAGACTCTACCGGAACAGGCAGAGGCTGTACGGAGCACGGGAATAAACAAGGGCTAGGCTTCTCCAATTGACAAATTTCGCACGCACGTATGTACTTGCGTGCAAACTTATACTGGTGAGGCCAGTAAAAGTGGCAACTTACTGTGAAGTAAGTGCTCTTACGTCCACGATACCAACTCATTGGTGCATCGTGACACTCATGTATGAAGCGTCATTTAAAATTATTATGAGTGGGGATGACAAAACGAAATTTGTCGCCAGCAATGGCTGTATATACGGTAAGCCCTTGCGTGTTGCGTATTCCTCTGATAAGATCAATATGGTGTTGCCAATCCCTTAAGGGATTGATATGATGAATGCCGAGGACTCCATCAATCTTATAAGTCTTGTCTTGTTAAGGGCTCTTCATACGTCGTCAGGTTATGTTGACGACGTATGTTGAATGGCGCAGCCGGATAAAAATCAGGGCGGCGCGCACGAGCAACGAAATTAAGTCCTTCAGGCTTACGTTTTACGGAGAAGCCGTGCGTAAGACGTATGGACTGTTTACTACCGTGCGCGAAGACGTATGGTTCGTACAAATGATATAAAGACTGTCTTCTAAGATATAGACCCTGAATAAAGCCAGTGCATATTTCATGGCATGGAGTTCCTTGTCATGCACTGAATAGTTGCACTCAGCTGTCCAAGCTGACGCGACCGATAGCAGACGCCGCGCTCTGCACCGTCTGTAAGATATGTCACCAAAAAACAGCCGTTTGCAAAATCGCTAGTGTCATACACCACTTGAAATGGTATTTTTCGTTTATTTGGTCTTTGCAAACGCTCTTAGTCTGTAATAGCCAAGGTCGGCGATTGCATCAAGATATGCATAGTAACTTATAAGGAACGCTGACAATCAAAGTCCCGTTGCTGCTTTATATTTTTCTTGAGATAAGAAGAAAGATGCAGTAATTTCAGCATAGCTGCGCAAGTCCTTGTGCAAGTAAACCTCAAGGCCGGTGAACTTTCGAATTCCATTTGCATCGACAGGCACAAATTAGTCGGTGGTACTTTGATCTTATCAGTATCATGGCGGACGCCTTGTTTCTATATTATGAATCCAAGAAGTGGCATTACGCATACACTTCTTGGGTTGGCGCACCGATCTGAACAGATAGGAAACACATACGTCGAAGCTTAATATTGACTTAGTCAATCAAGCTATTCCTCCTTTACCGGCGCCCGACACCGCGCTTCGACCGGACATACAGCTTATCGTGCAGAGGCTTAACTAAGCCCTTGTGGCATCACTAGCAACTCCCATCTATGAGCTGTTGGGAATTCACTCATTCTCAGAAATTACTTTTCCGATGAATGCCGGCCACGTACTCATCTTCTGTGAGGAGTACGCAGATCGGCTTACTTTGCCACTACGCAGGTCACCCAAGAGCCATTTTGGTTTTTGCGTTGACAGTAGAGTTATCTCCGAAGTTGACTCTAACATCTCAAGTATGTAAGCGCCTACACTTGATCCGATAATAACCAAGACACCTAACGTCTCGATTCTTTCCTAAAAATTTTATTTTTTCAAGTTCCTGGAAACTTGTATCCCTCAGGTTCTTCGAGATTTATTCTCTTATTTATTTTAGGAGTATCCTCCTCAACTGCCCGAGCGGAGATTGCGCGACCACCGCTGATACACTTCGAACTACTCTTCAGTCGATCAAGGCGTTTCGCACTGTCTCTTGTAAACAGGCGTTTGGAATTTTTTTAGATGATGCTTTCTAAGCAAACATCCTTGTCCAGTTCCACTAAACTTATTCGAGTTTGAACCTTCGACGTACCTGTGCTTGTGCATAGCCGTCGGTAACTAATTTCACATCGGGATAATGGACCTTCGGCTGCATGTGCTTGCACAGCCGCCAGAGTTGAACTCCACATGGTCGACCGAACAACAATATGAGCTCTCGCACTAACTCGTAATACATCCACACGCTTGTGGACGCTCCATAAATTTTCATCAGATGACCATTTGATAAACAAGAGATTAGCATCCGAACGGATAATTGATGCCGTTTAATTCATGGCTCGTATATCGTGAGCCATGGCTTTCCAGGACGGCACAAAAGCTGCCATCCAAAACTAGTAGAAAGAAATCAGCATTGTACTGCTTACCTTCTACTTCCAACTACACGTTTCTTTGAACTATTAAAGATGCGACTGTGGCAATGCACATTGTTAGAGGCATATAGCGCTTGACAAACTTATGTCTTAGATATTTTCTAGTGATTGGCGTCGTATGAAGTTGTTCGACGCCCCACAATCAAATAGAGAACGAAGGACAAATCCTTAGTCACTTCGATTTACAAGGTGACAAGGGTATTCTCATCACCCAATACAATAATACACAGTGACTGAGTGTAAGGAGCAACTTTTGCTAAGAGGCCTCCAACTTATATTGACGTTGGATGATCAGTAGGGCACTTTGCACTTATTCACTCCGAGCGTTTTTTACGATCCGCCTCGCCGTTGCGATTTCGCAACGGTGTCGGATCCGCGAACTCCGATATTCCTTCCGGGTGGTCAATCGTTTTGCTCAGCGTTTTCAGGCACTGAGCGTGGGGCTGTACGTTCATAGGCGTAGTGCCCTGTTTTCTGGCAGCCATTGCACCTTTGCAACCGCCTTGATTTGAAGAGCGAGGTTCCTTGCTCATAAAGTGTAAGAGCTTTATTGGTTCGGGTCCTCCGATTGCTTGTCGTTTCGGAAGACGATAAGAACCCGAGTGGACAGGAGCCTGCTCCAGACTCAAATCCACCTTTTCCGCTTTAGGGATCGCTTAATCTAGCGTCGCAAATTGGAGGCGGAACAGATTTGACTTGACAATGCAATTTGCTAGACTTTGCACACATTACAGATCGCAAGGTATCGTATGTGTCGAGCGTAAGTGTGAATGTCACGCTTTTCCTGCTTCAAACCCAGAAGCTCTGCGCGAGCTTAAAATTCGGCACGTCGTTGCTCAAACTTTGGCTGAGCCTGGGGTTACAGACCACATGCAACCCAAACACCCACAAGACGTGCAGTTTGAACCCCAAACCAAAGATTGGCATGCTAGGCCAAGCTGTACATGACAAACTTTAGTTTCGTCGCATCTATATCGATATGACGATCTTCGATGGCAACGTCTAGCTCGACAAACCATCGCAGCAAGAAGCAACCTTTGACTGCGTTGAGCTTGTTGATGTAAAAATTTCAAGCTTTCGGGTCGGCGCGCATGCGTTGGCCCGGCAGCAGCATGTAAATGCTGCTGCTAACTAGTACGAAGCCTTGAGTACCTTGTTCTCGCAACAGCTTTGCCTGTTGGGAGCTTTCCTGGTGAAGCAATTTCTTTCACACGATCTGCGTCTAGTTCATGTTAAATTAACTCGGCAAAAGCCGCATGCTGGTCGTCTCCCCTCAGAGTGAACAATACTGCGCTAACGACTGGCCCGCCTACAGTTGAACTCACCAGTTAAACCGCTTTCCATTAAAGGTTACTTAAGTGATCAAAACTCTCACGCATACGCGGAAGCCTTTACACGGGGCGTGAAGCTATCTAATTATTCATCCAACGTGCTCATGTTGGTTGATATGTACGCTGTCGTTAAACGAACACAAAGAGCTACCAGGAATAACAGGGCACCTATTCGCTTGTACTGCTACAATACAATCTATCCTACAGTAATATTAATGTAGGGAAGCTGCCTCTGAGAACTTTACTTACACGACGTGCAGAGGAAGATTTTAAGTTGCTAAGCGTGGCTTGGCACCTTAGGTCAATACTAAAGAAAGCTCAGTAAAGGAAGAAGTGAAACTGTACAGTATAATTAAGGTCCTTATTACTTTTTGTAGCCTTGAATTATAAGGCTTCAGCATAGAAAAAGTATAACTATCCTAGTATATTAAGTTCTATCATAACGATCTTCTATCTACTGGCTTTAATATATTAATAATTAACTATGCAATGCGCCTCCTAGCGCGACGCATAATTGTGTGTTGTAACGATTGGCGAGGTTTAAACCACCAGTAAAAAATATTTCTGATTGCGTCAAATAAAATATTAACAATTTAGGGTTTAGGGTTTACCGCCCATTTGCGCGTTTTAGCAGCAATTGGTGGGCTTACAAGACCAAAGATTTAAATTAAACAATGGACTGAACTTCACATAACTGCCACAATATTCACATATATAAATAATATGGTATTCTTTATTATTCCTCTGACAAATATTAAATAGTTATGTAACGAGCCACCCCGTCTAGATTCTTAGACATCAATCGAGACAACTTTTTCATAGTAATTTCTTTTTGATTATCAATTATTGGTGAAAATGAGCCTCAAGATTAATCATTAAACAAAACAAAGAATAAAAGGACGGGTAGATGCAGTCACAGCCTTTGTTCACTTAATAATGGATTCGTTACTGACGTATATACGTTTTCAATACCAAATTGTGAGGCCAGTTCAGATGTATTGTTGTGTTCACGGAAAAAACAATTCGAGCTATCACGCTATTCTAAAGATGAGATATGGGAAATTGAACCGGTCGATAAGGCCGCGCTGGCTTTAGATAACGAAGTGACCTTATTGTTTGGTTTGACTTCCCTCGCATGGTGTTTATGTGTTAATTAATATCGATAAGTTGGTAGGTAATTGCAAGTATACACAGGACTGATCTGCGCAGATGACGGACACGATTAATTCAAATTTAATTAAAGAAGTCGTGCTACACAAAGCTTCCATTTGTAGCTGAACTACCTCGCACCTTAAGTTAGAGAAAGACTTATAGACTCAGAATGTCTTTTGGTTCTATAGAACTAAAAGGTTCAACAACACAGTGAGTTTTACAAGCTCTAGAGCTTAATAAATTCTAGTTCAAGGGATTCAAGGGGTTCGTAGGACCAAGTGTTCTTTCTCTTGTAAATGAATGCGCAAGCCTTAGGAAGGCCCTGGGCGCTGTAAGATCAAAAGGGGGTCTGAACGTTGCTTTATTATCGAAATCTAAAGCCTTACCCTAACTAAATTAAAGTAAATTTTGGCCGCCAAATTTATATATGACGCTGCCTCCGAAACATCTGGTCTACAAAAATGCTGCGGATGTGGCTGATGTTCGTTTGGAACGGAAGCTTCGCTTCGATTTCGCCAAGCTTAAGCCCAAAGGCCAGTTACATCCGGCGTATCTGCTTTAAAACGATAATTGACCTAGCCAGCACTCCAGTGCTTCAGCCGCCGGTGCAACCATGGATCGAAGCCGCATTGAGGCTAAAGATCCGTCTATTCCACTTTTGTTGGAAGGATGCGTTGAGCTTGGCGCTCAAAAACGTCAACGGCGTACGGCGAATCTTGCCGAAGAGGTAACTTAAACTTCCAAGAGTTTCCGAAGAGGGGTACCACAACCACTTCTCCAGATACTAATATTGGCCCTTCTGACGACGTCGCTTTAGGAGCTTCTCCACGTGAAACTGAAGTCTCCTCCCTAATCGAGCAGCCCAGGAGGAGACCAAAATCTTGGTGGAAGCATTTGATCCTGTAAAGCACGAGGTGCGACTTCTTCGCGAGGGCTTTGCTCGGGAGGGGATCGAAATCTCGGTGGAAGCATTTGATCCTTTAAAGCACGAGGTGCAACTTCTTCGCGAGGGACCGGATAAAGGGCTCTTTTGACGCAGTTCAAAACGGTCTTTCAACTCTGGAACGTCAAATACCTCGTTTAAAGGGCCAGCGGGACATCCTGGTGAGAATGCAGCAATCTGCGGCACGGACGCCTGTCTCGGCGCAAGCGCCTGTAAGTCCACATGGGAAGGGTCCCGATATGGCTTAAGCAAGCCAACATAGAACACAGTGTGTGTAAGAAGCTTGCGAGGAAGGTTTGGTGTGTAAGCTAGGCTCTTCTTGGCCACGACCGTTAGTGGTCCAACAAAGCGCGGGCGCAACTTGGTCCGCAGAAACAAACTTTGTAGGTAATTTCTTAGCATTTGATAAAAATAGGTCTCCGACGCATAAGAATTAATACAGCTTCTGCCTATGGCATCTGCTTGTTCCATTGTGTCTCGCACATGTGTTAAGACACTATATCGCGTTGCGAGATACTTTCTTACTTGTTTCCGAACGGTAACGGGACTGACATCAGCAAGCCCATCGGCTAATCCTCCCACACCAAGCCCTGAATCACGTAGTGGTATCGTTAATGGAACACGTCGGCGTGTAAGACCGTTTACGTAGAACGGAGTATAGCCCTTATAGGCATGTAAAGCGTTATTTATCGCAAACCCCACTACCAGGAGCATTGTGCTCCAGCGCTTTGATGTTTCAGCATACACACTACGCACAACGTCTCCAATGACGCGATTGACACGTTCAGTTTGACCATCGGTCTGCGGACGGCTGTGGACATGTCCAATCTGGTGCCAAGCACTCGAAAAATTGATTTCCAGAATTTACCCGTGAAACGGGGTCCCATTAGAGACAATCGCCACAGGCAAACCGCGTTTACGAAACACGTGATCCCTGAAGATCCTTGCTGCAGCTTCACCATCAATGGCATCCGGCACAGCCGCTAAATGAGCCTTTTGCCTAATCGGTCGACAAAGACCACGACGTTTGTGTTACCAACCGAATCTTTCGGTAGACCAAACCTAAAATCCATACTAATGGAATCCAACACCTGTGGGTACGTGCAGACTGGCCAGTGGCGCAGCAGCATGAGCCGAGGGTTTAACCCGTTGGCAAGGTTCGCATGTGCGAACGTAGGTGCTTACCATTTGTAGAGCTTAAGCAGCAGTAAATTTGGCTCACGGAGCCGTAAGTAAATTCTCTACCGAGCTGACCACCAAGAACAGTTTTATGTGCATCATGGAGGATTTGATACTCTAAATCATCATCATGCGGAACAACGATGCGCGAAGTATCCGCCGCATCCGTGCAATAAAGAATAGGCCGTTATCGATAGAAAAGCGATGTAAGCTCGCACGCAAAACAAGCCAACAGTTTAATGTCCGACTCAGTGCTCATAAGGGCTCGTAGCAGAGCTACACACTGTTCATCCTTGGCGTAAGCCGAACGGATTAGCCCAGTAATAGGGACGTTATGGTCGTTAAATGAGATGGCTCATGATCCGGTCTGAGCGATATCACGTCAGCCAAAGCATTCTGCTTGATAGGCTTATATTTCACCTCGAAATTGTATTCGGCGAAAAATGAAAGCCATCGAGCCACTCTCTGTGAGAGGTGGGTGACTTAGTCGCAGTGCGTAAAGACGCGTTATCTGTATACATCACAAACGGCTTAGAGCCAAGCAGATAAATTCTGAATTTGCCAAAAGCATACTTTATTGCAAGTAACTCTTAATCATAAACTCGGTAGTTCTTTACCGAAGCTTTAAGCTGTCTAGACTCTAACGCAATAACACGTTTCGCCCATCATCATGTATTTGTAACCGAGCACTGCCGATGGCAAAATTCGATGCATCACAGGTGACACTGAAGTGCCAATTTGGTTATAGCAGATTTTAATAAAATCGAGTCATGGATAAGACTGTCCTTTAACCATCATTAATGGTGCTAGTCCAGCACCAACCGTATCGTTTTTAAGGAGATTAGTTAATGGCCTAGCCATATCAGCGTATTCTCGCTATATTTGTGCAAGTAGTTGACGAGGCCCAACCACCTTCGTAAATCCTTTTCGTTTTAAGGAATCGGCCAATCAACTATGTCTTTTACCTTAGCGGGATTCGCTTTAAGGGCTCGCTTTCCAATGAAGCACCCTAAAAAAAGAATTTTCTTCTGCGCCAAAAAATCGTTTGGATGCAGTGCATAGAATGTTTTTGTACACATACACTCGAGCACTACTCGCAAATGGTCGATGTGAATTTCCAAATCCGACCGACCCTGCTCCGCACGATTTCAAACAAAAAAATCATCAAATTAAGTCTATGCATAACCTCGATGAGGGCTGAAAAGTTGCACCACTAGACTTTTTAAATGGAGCCGGGGGCGTTGAAGAGCCCTTGTGGCATACCTAACCACTCCCATAGCATACCGCTTGGGGTGCTAACCGCTGTAAGCGGGATATCACTAGCTCGCATGAGCAGTTGGCAATAAGCGTCGACTAAATCAAGTGGACTGTACATGGTACATCCCACCATATTGTTGTGGAGAATATCCTTCCGCGTAATGGGGTTTATACTGGTAAAGTGGCAGCATTGAGGTTATTATAAGCATGTAAAATGCGCCATTTACCATTTGGCTTCTTGACAGAAAATGTCCGTGTCGAATGGGAAGTTTACTCACGCGTACCATTCCGGCCTCGTGCTTAGCACGAAATAAATCGTTAATGACGTCACACTGCTCCTTTAGTGACGGCCACTGTCGTGTAACACAGTATTTGGTTTTAAAAACTAAGTATAATTCATGACGGACACCTATATCTGGAAGTTAAACCGATAGTGGATTGGTAAACACCACGTCTTGGAATTCTTTAGCTACGCAGAATGGATCCATGGGATCTTTAAGGACCGATGATCCACTCCGCGCACTATGTGCAGCTTTGTGTCTTCCAGGACGGCTTCATTCAGAAGCGATCATGAATTTAGCTCAATATTAGGTAGATAAATTACCATAACAGGTAAGTCGCCAACCTTCAAGGCTCGGCCGAGCTCATCAATCGATATTTCGTCTAGCTCTGAAAGAGCATGTAAGGATTGCCTCAAGGCTAATTTCTCCCTCGATGTTACTTGTCTCACCATCTACAAGCGTGTGCAACTGCTCGCTCGTATCACTTTGTGACGTTATAGACGCTTCGCGTCGCTGATTTCTCGGAGTCGAGACAACATGCCACTAAGAGGCCGGAACATCCACGTTCCCAAGTTTTGAACCTTTATTGTGTACCAGAGCTGGTACATTCGACGAGGAGTTATGTAACTTAAATTTCTTGTCCATTGATCGTTTACATGTCACTTCATGTGCATTAAAAGGGTTTGACCTTGGCATATGGCCAATAGTACACTCCATATGGTGCCACCTCGGCCGACCACACTCGGTGGACTTAGACGTGCCACATCACGTGTCTCAGGGATATTAAACCATTGATGACTCGGCCCTAGGCCTACAATGCTTTTAGCATTCAGTGATTCGTTAGTTCAACGAGTGTCACTTGATGGGGTACGTGCCGTTCGACCCCCTTTTTCTAATTCGAGTTCAGAATTAGTGTTTTCAACATTCGAGTCTACTAACTCAGACATTCCAATGTCTAGCACATTTACAGATTCGTTCAGTGATATGCGCCAATAGCGCTTTTGTTTCCTAGCAAAGTTGGGGTCACTGCTAGGAACACTGCGCGTTGCGCCTAAGGTCTTAGACATCCAACTAATTCATGGCTCATGGCGTTAGAGCCAGGTCATACCAAGGATGAGAACAATTTCGAGTCAGAACCAAGGACAAGACAGTGTTCCATACTGTCAAAGTCCAGAAACTTAATACCTGAGCTTAATGGAACTTTAGGAAAAGCGACACAAGTTCCCAGTCGCTAACTAACAGTGAATATATCACATTCATGCGCTTTTGGCGCCCCAGCATATCGCTGATCCCCTTCAAGGGAGAGACGTCGAGCATTATTGCAAGCCTCCCTTGAGTCAATTAAAATTGACCATGGCTTATTGAAGCCCTTTACAGTCGCCTGGGCGATTAACAAGCCAGGCTTGTATCCCCTACCGTGACATTCCGCAATTGGAGCTAGGGTCCTGTTTACTCTCACCTCCCAGAGGTTGAACAGAGTCTAGGCCTTCTCCAATAGGGCGGGGCGCCCTACTGAGTATCGACGTTTTTCCGTACCGTATTAGATTTCTGGTATAGGTCAGAGTTGTTGATCTTTCGAGCTTTGTTTGGACTATGCAATTGACAAGCCAGGTGTATATGCTTAGTGCTCCCGTACGTGTTACATATACGGATGTTACGAGGCTGTTGCACAGCTTAGAGCTCTTCTTCTGTCTCAGCGAGGCTGAGGTCCATGGGTTATGGTCTGTTAGACGAACTTGATGTGCTCGAGGAGCTAATATGGTACTTATGAGTACTAACGCGAGAGGACTTAAAGCGTATTCCGCGTTTAATGCAATATCAACCGCTGCGTCAACAGTAGCGGGATGGGAACGATATAACTCCGTTCGGGCAAGACACACGTTAAGACCCTCCATAAAGATGGTTGATAGAACCGATTCTGGGTCTTGCCGCGTGGCAGCAATGAGAGTTCTCTACTCCTAGACATAGCCCGCTAGAGTACATCTGCCCTGACGAGACGCTAAAATTCGCGATCATACGCGAAAAGCCTGATAAGGCGGCGCAAACATGCGAAGTAATTTCCTTTTTAGCGATTTTCATGTGGCAAAAGCGGGATAATGGAAGTGCCACATATGAGGGCCCATTTACTGGCTCCATCACCGAGCTTTGAGATGGCTAGGGCCACCTTTTGTTGCTCGGTTTGGAGGATGGCCGAAGTTATGGTCATGTCCGTTTGCCTGAGCCAAAGACGGAGACTTTCTCCTTCATTGCGCTTCCTTATATGTTGGCATCTATGCCAACTAGCTACATTCCTGTTCCAAGCCTGTCTTCCAGAACCTCCGGGTCCTGAAATATAATGTAATCGATATGATCCGGACCAAACGAGGTTTTAAGCTTGTCAGAAGCAACACGTCGCGCCACTGGAATTCAGGGATGTGCTCCATTATCGAAGAGGGTTACTAAAAACTCAGACTTAGGATGACTACTAATGCTACCAGGTGTAGGAGCTACCTCGCACCTTAAGTTAGAGGAAGACTTATAGACTCAGAGAGCCACTTGGTTCTATAAAGCTAATAGGTTTAACAACTAGTTGTACAAGCTCGTAGAGCTATATGAATCCCAAAGTAAGGCATTCAGGGATTCGTAGAACCAAGTGACAACTAGTGCTCGAGAGTGCATACCTTAAAAAGTTTTCTTTCTCTCGCAGATAAATGCGAAAGCCTTAGGAAGGCACTAAAGGCTGTAAGATCAAAAAGGAGCTGAACTTTTTTAAATTATTTCATATTAAAACCTTCCCTAACTAAATTGAATTAGGTTTCGGCCGCCAGATTTATATTCCTTAGTAGCCGAGATGCTGGTGGTGCGAAGTGCATTTAAGCTCAGGTTGCGATCAGAGTAGGGTACCGAGCTTGGCCCACACGAAGGCTTAACATAAATACTTCCACAATGACATTTGTGGGCGTGTGGGCGCTCAAGCTACTTTAGTTTATACCCAATCAAAAGCACATAATTTACGCGCGTCCCCGAATGGAAGATTTAGGCGGCTATTCTGTTAGTATTCCTCGTTATTGTTGTCCTTTAGCTGTGACAGTTTAGCTCGTGTTACTGCCACTGAGGATATAATCGTGGCCTACAAACTGTTAATATATTCCAAAGGAGTACTCAGTGAATGTATTAATTTGATCGTAACGCTCCATGGAAATCCGTGCCAACAGGCAATGAGTTCCACTAGCCACCAAAATGGCATGCAAACAGAGTCTCTTGTAAATATGTTTCTGTGTTAGGTAAATATTTTTTGCGAATATGGGACAGGGAAATTTTACTCGGCTACGAGCCGCTTTGATGCTGGCGAGGAGGTATGCGATCGTGAAGGTTACACTTAATTAAATCGGACCATGTGTCGAAGTCACGCACAACTTTTAAGGATAATTATTCTTTTTCTTTGTAATAAATAATGGAAATGTCTAGACCCACCTCAGGTTTTTGCTAAACCCACCCCATCAAAGTTTGAGGTATTTTTACTGGCTAAAATAGTCCGGTTTGCTGGCGGGGTGGGTCTAGGCATTCAATCCAGCAAAACCTTGGGATGGGTCTAGACATTCCCTTAATGAAAGGTTAAGCAGAGCAAGTCCGACTTCCCGGCCTTATAGATAAAAATGGTCTGCCGAGAAATGGCTACAACTACTCTTCCAGCACATGAACGAGATCCTCAAACATCCCTCATTTAGGCACTTTAATTAGTAGCATGAAAAGCTAAATTATCCAGCAATACTTTCCGTGTATAGATCAAATGGCTTGAGGCTACTCATTTTTGCCGAAGCCAGATATTTTATAGCCACATGGCTCGGTTATTTAAATCTTGTCAGATAAATATGTTTTGTTTACTTTGCCTCAAGTTAAAATAGATTCAATACTCAAATTATTCTTCTTTGTAACGGGCTAAAGTTGCCCCTATGTTACACAGTCCCCGTTAAGTACGCTTGGTGTACTTAAGGGGATGGCCAATTACTAAATAATAGTAATTAGACCCAACACTCGGGTGTGGTGCACATTTGTGAC
>NC_090619.1:2835734-2835918 GCF_004359215.1 Bremia lactucae
TGAGCGCGACATCCCTCTAACGAGGATGACGGTGCGTCTAGCGACAGGCGCATCGATAACAATAATGAAACGCGTAGTGAACTTTCACTACACGTTAAAAGATTTACAGTACGATGATAATTTTATCGTACTGGATTTGGATGACATTGATGTCATCCTAGGTAAATAGGAGCCAGAATCAGCT
>NC_090619.1:2836018-2847737 GCF_004359215.1 Bremia lactucae
AAAAATCTCCATGTCCGCAATAGTATTCCGCGTTATTCTGATGCGGTTTTGGTAAAAATTATAGCAGACACATCCATAAATTTTGGTAGAAATGAATAAGCTGTCAAAACAAAAGAAAATTTCTTGCTGTCGAGGAAAGGCTGTTAATTTCGCCAGGTGCAGGTGACATCATTCCCAAGCTTGCCGATGGTCAACCAAAACGTGTTCCGAGCAAAACGATTGTGTTGCCATACAATTTCGACGGCTTTGCGAGCACTGATGAATTTTAGGCTTACGAGATAAACTACGCATTCAATTGCATTCTAGAGGTACCGTGGCTATAACGGCATCAGCATATATATCGATTAGCTATCTTTGGTCCATCAAGCGCCGAAGTAGATATGACGTAAGTAAAATGCGTTTTCTCCTGCTCGTTGCGGCATCCGATGAGCCTCTCGTCAGGGTCGTGAGTAAACTCACCACGACTAAAAGTCAGCACAGAGGGATCGATGGCCCCCGTGAGCTGTATTTTGGGTCACGCTGCTAAAAGTCACAGAACGGGGCGATTGAATGGAAGATCCCGCATATACAGACGTTGGCCGAGCAGGGCTGATATAACGAGGCGGTCAAAAAGGGGTTCCCGCATACAGCTATATCGTAGTGCAAAAGATCCCAGCTTACAACGAGGCGGTCGACTTGAGACTCCCACATACAATTACATCGGCTAAGCAGAGGCTCTCGATCAATTCCTAGGCGTTAGAATAGAGGTTCTCGCATGCAACTAAATTAGGGAAGCAGCGGCTCTCGATTGCTACCGAGGTGGTCGGGCAGAGTCTCCCGCAAGCAAACGTCAGCTGAGCAGAGGCTCTCGAGGGGAACCTAGGCGGTCGATAAGGAACTCCTGCTTCTCATTGACGAGACTGAGCAGCCTTTGGATCCGTGAGTGAACGAAGTCGAAGAGACTGCGCTCCCAGGTGCACATCATTTCCCGGCTATAGCGACGTGCCAGTCTCGAGCAGCGGCTCGAGACGCAAAGGGACGCAATGAGACGCGCAAGAACGGAACACGTCTATCTCCGGGACGACGAATATCTCGGCAATCCCCTGTTGAAGACGATTTCAAGGTGACGGGATCTGTATGCGCGCATGAATGTGTGGACTGGTCTTTACATCGCGGCCGCTAAATTGAAAAGGCAAGATCTCCATGCAAAGCTAAAGATATCACATTTATATCAAACCTATTGTGAAAATACTTCACTTCTTTAAGCCCAGTGATATTAAGCAAGTGTTCGCGATGAGATCAAGCTGTATCACCTGATTTTTGCGCTAGAACAAGCTGCGCAAGTGCAAGTCTCGCAAGGATCTGTATCTCGAAAGAGGGTTCACAGTTGCCGTTAGCTCGTTGGTGAGTGGGGCACGCGATGCATGGTCGCGGTTGGAAGGACAGTTTCAGAAGAAAAGCCTTGCGAACAAGCTATTTCTTCACAACCAATTTGGTTGTAGGAGAGGAAGTCCTCTAGCACGTCAAAAATTAAATGCTGGTAGAGCACTCCAATGCTGTGAACGCCTTGTATTAGCGAGAGCACTTGGCTCTACTAGAAAGTCGCAACGAGTTGAATGCATTTATGCTTTGCGCTTGAATCAAGAGTCGACTAACTGTCCTGAGAGCTCGTCACATATCGGCTCTTTCACTAAAAATTACATCGCAAATAAAAAAGAGGTGGCGTCGATGGAGCCGTGCAAGGGCAGCCTTTAAATTCGTTTCTCGAAGGGTTGAATTGCAAGAGCTGCTCGCTTGTAGAATCTATGTCTTGGTCGTGCATAGCTGCTTCATTTCCTTCGCTGGTTCCTTTTGTTTGCACCAAGTCGGATTATTCTTTCGGTAACCTGCATTACAAATTCTCACAATTTGTGATTTCGCATCCCGTAATCAAGGGCTGTTCCATGAATTGTGCATCGCGACTAACCAGCACACGCCACAAACAATTTGTCGAACAGTATGTTCGGAGTAGCCGAGATTCACCAGCGAACTGAGCGAGCGTCAAAAATTAAGACCGTTTCTCCTTTGGAGCGGAGACGTACGCTTGACAATCAAGTATCTTTAAGTTTTCCAACAAAGGCTTGCTGCCCGTCCACATGGCTTGTCATGACTGACAGTTCGTGCTGGACATCAATTGCAAAGATATGCAGTAGTCACAACAACTTCATCCCTATACGATTTTGACATGCTTGCTTGTTCCAGCATGTATCGACCACATTCAACAAGTGTACGATTCTTGCGCTCTGCAGCTCCATGAAGTTGTCTAGGGAGGCGTTAGTCTGTGAGCGATGCCTCCGCCTGCATAACGTTTGGCAATTGATCCAGGACTCTTCACTATTGTTACAACGAAGAATTTTACACGCGCATCTTGGCCTGATTATCGGCGAGCGCCACAATATGAGCAAACTTGTCGGCTACATCGCAATAGTTTCTTAGCCGATACTCGACACAATAATGCGATCTTTTCGTCGTTGGAAGGAACACAAAAACCTCGCCGTTGGATTTTAGCGTCCGAAAGCATTTTTGTGAATAAGTGAAGCACTGCTTCACCTGATTGTGATATACCCGATAAAGCTCGCCCGCGTATGTTTGCCAATCCAAACCCATTACGCAGCTTCCACATATTCACTGTTCCAATGTTTATGCCTCTTCCCCATCATTTCCAATGTGACCTAGTCGAACGTGCCTATGACGAAAGATACTTGAGTCTAGAAGAGAAAGTGCTTGAGGCGTTGATATTACGTAAAGAAAAGCCTAAAATTGAAGGCAAGGCTCTAAAAATGTTTGTTGGATCACGTCAGACTTTCATCACATAAAATCCCTTGAGGAAATCGTCTCGGCAGCTCCGAATGCATCAACTCAAACACTAGTCGTCATCATCGGTTTAAAATATTATATCCCGCAAGAAGCTTGATGAAAAAAATACATGTTGCTCATCAATAAGCTTACACACGATAGAACTTACGAAACGGTAGTACAAGGTGGTGTCTTCAAGATATCCTAACAAGCTTGTAACGGGGTTGACTCCCTTACATGGCCCGCTTTTACTCGATCGGTAAAGAATTTCTCGATCGCAAGTACTTGTTCACGAGGCAGTGGCCACTGCTTCATGACACAGTACTTCGAGCTTGGTTTGAGCTCGCTCTCATGTTGAGTGCCTTTATCCTTAGGCAACTCGCATGAAACTGTTTCAGGGAATACATCCCTGAATTTAAACAAATCCCTGTATAGAGAATTTGTCTTAAGTGACTCCCAGATTGAGTAGTATATCTCTCAATCCGAGTCTTTACATCCAGGACACTTTCGTCCATCGATGAGCTGCTCAGAATCCGTTCGTTCTCTGCAAAAATTACCGCGGACCGAATATCGGTTACGTATTCGTTCTCGGTGACGAGCACGCAGACCTGCTTGATTTTACCACTATGCAGATTATTCAAGAATCGCTTCGGTTCTAGGGTTGGTAATTAAGTTATCTCCGAAGTTAACTTCGGAGACGCATACAAATCAAGAGTATAAGCGCCTACTCTTGATCTGTCATTAACCAAGACATTCAATGTCTCGTTTTCTTACTGGGGTTTATCCACAGGCTGCCGAGGGATCAATCCCTCGGGTTGCTGAAGTCTAGTCACTTCAGCATTAACTATTTGAGGAGATTTCTCCTCAAGTACGTGCCGACTTATTCCCTCAACGTCTTCCGACTGTGATTGCGCTGTCACAGTCGGGTCCTTTACGGTCGACTCTCTACTTCACCTAGGATCATCGTGTATTCATTTTGGACAACTGGTATATTCCTTGAATGTCGCCCGCTAGACGTACATTCATGTCTCAATCCACTCGACTTATTGAAGTGACGGACATTCGGCGCTGCCTGTGCATTCGCACAGCCGCCGACAGCTGACTCCACAGGGTGATTAGTCATCCACTGTGATCTTTTGCAGTCGTACTAACGATCGTACCACATGTGGGGTCATCGCACTCACTCGTAGTACATCCACAGGCTTATGGACGCTCCAAGACGTTCATCAGATGGCCGTCTGATGATTAACTGGCAGGCATCTTTACGGATCGATGCTGCCAGCTGATTCTGGCTCCTATTTACCTAGGATGACATCAATGTCATCCAAATCCAGTACGATAAAATTATCATCGTACTGTAAATCTTTTAACGTGTAGTGAAAGTTCACTACGCGTTTCATTATTGTTATCGATGCGCCTGTCGCTAGACGCACCGTCATCCTCGTTAGAGGGATGTCGCGCTCATTATATTTGAATCTACGACCCCTAGCGGCTGGCGACGAATAAAGTTATTCGACGCCTCACAGTCCACTAGGGCTCTAAGTGACAAATCATTTGTCACTTTTAACTTCAAGGTGATGAGGGATCCTCATCGCCAGGTGCAAAACACAATGATTGTGTGTCTGGAGCAACTTTTGTCAAGAGATTTACAAATTCTCTTGAGGCTGCTGGATCAGTAGGGCGTTGCGCCCCTACTGACCCCGACCGTTTTTGGCGGTCCGCCTCGTTGTTGTGATTTCGCAACAACGTCGGCCCCGCGACCGTTTCCCTTTTGGCGGTCCATAATTACGTTCAGTACTTCTCGGTACTGGGCGCAAGGCACTGCACTCATGAGCGTAGTGTCCTAACTTTTGACAGCGATTGCATCTCTGCAATCGCTTATTGTTCGAAAAGTGAGGTTTCCTGCTTTCGACATAAGAGGGGGTCCATAGGTTCTGGACCTTCAAGCTCTTGTCGTCTTGGAGGACGATACGATGACAAACTAGCTTGAGCCTGTCTCAAGCTAAAGTCCTCCTGTTCCGCTACGAATATTGCTTCTTCAAGCGTATTCAGTTCCAAGCGGTACAGGTGGGTCTTTACGGCACCATCCGTAAGACCTTGCATGAACACCGTAATCAACGTGTGTTCATGAACTGGATTGTTCATGATACAACTTGCTAAAAGTCGTATGTGCTGGGTATAAGCGTGAACATCACGCTTGCCTTGCTTAAGTTTTAGAAGCTCTGATCGAGCTCTGAACTCAGCCCTAGGCGGTTCAAACGTCTGTTTAAAGCCTCTAGCAAGTCAAATACATATGCGTCGCGCAACTTGAGACCTAGTGCCCAAGTTTTGGCACGACCTGCTCAATTTGATTGAGCAAGTGCGACTTGCATTTGCTGGTCGACGATATGACAAGCCTTTACGGCATCGTCCAATTCGACGAACCATCTCAAGAGGGAGTCCTCTTCGTCTCCCCTACATTTAGAGGTGTCTATCTTCAAGGTTTCTGGAGGACGCGTGTGCGTCATTCCAGGTACAGGGGTCTGTACCTGTTGTAACCTCAACAGTTCTGCATGTTGAGAGCCTTGCTGATTAATCAAGGCTACCGTCTCCTTCGCCTCGTCAAGTTCATGTCAAATGAACTTGGCGAAGGCTGAATAGAGAGCATTTCTGTCCATTCCGTACAGCATGGCGAAGATGGCGTCATTCCCTACGGTCGAACTCATTCGTTCGACCGCACTTCTTTCTATGTCACTTAGAAAGGAGTAGCTATCACGCGGAACGTGATGCGTATTTCCATTATCAACTAAAATGTCCCACGAAGTGGAACCGTTAACGGAACGCGTGGGTGGTGTTAGATGTTAGAACTGTGGTTCTTTGACGGACAACAAAGTGCTACCAGGTGTAACGGGGCACTGCCGACTTGTACTGCTTCAGTGCGAGTGGTGCCTCACGTCACTTCACGTACACTAGTACGTGCAGAGGAAGACTCTCTTTAAAACAGTTGCTTTAAAGAGGGTTAAAAGTAAACTGAATTAATATAATTAAGCTCTCCTGTTTCTATCTATTTAATACAAACTGGATTATAAACTTACACAGTACATGTAATAAAGTATCATCTGTCTCTCTCTTTGCGCGCGTCCAGCGCTGACTGGACCGCCAAGAAAGTGGATATAATGGTCTATATCTACCAATAGATAAGCTTTTAAAATATTACCATAAGGTAATATTCTCCAAATAGTATCTACCTTTAAGATAATTTATTAATTAACAACCTTTAAGGGTTAATTTCATGTAACGATACGCATCCCCACATAGATCTCCAACCTTCTGTGTGCGAAAGGCCACAGGAGGGTGGCGGATAGTGCACACATTCAATAAACTGAATGCTGCAGCGGTACCGGCTCAAACGCCGATACCTAGACAAGACGTAATCATAGATGGTATGTCTAAGAGTACCATCTTTTCGTCTAAGGATCTGTGGATGGATTTTATCAGATCCTTATGCGTGAGCGGGACATCCCGTACACAGCAGTGAGCACTCCCAGTGGGATGCTCTGGAAATGGCTAGTAATGCCACAGGGGCTTAGTGACACCCTTGCAACATCCAACAGATGCGTAACGAATCTGTTGAGACCGGTGCAAGAATTTGCACCGAGTTATTTTGACGATGTAATCGTCCATAGTCGGGCCATGGACGGAAAGACAGACGTAAAACCTCATAAACTCACGTCGTATGGCTCTTACACTTTTGCGATTGCACAAGTTGTACGCAAATCTCAAGAAGTGTATATTCGCTGCAAGCGAAATACCACTTCTTGGGTGCATCGTCGGAAAAACACGGCGTGCGCCCTGATCCCTATAATATCAAGGCAATTACCGACTCGCCAGTTCCAGTTGATGTCAAGGGACTTAGAAAGTTCTTTGGGCTAGCGGCGTACTTGCACAGGTACTCACGCAATTATGCCGAGATGACAGTTCATCTCTCTCGTATCTTGAAAAAAGACGAGAAATGGCTATGGTACGCTGATTGTCAGCGTTCCTTTGAAGGTATCAAGATAAGCTTGATGCAATCGCCCATCTTGATGATTGCAGAATAAGACAGACCATTGTCTGTGACGCCAGCGATTTCGCAATCGGCTGTGCTTTAATGCAATACGATACGGACGGCGTGGAGCGCGTCGTCTGTTACAAATCGCGTCAGCTGCTATTAGCTGAACGCAATTACCCAGTGCATGACGAGAAACTTCTTACCATGAAATTTGCGCTGGCTAAATTTAGGGTCTGTCTCCTTGGAGATAGACCGTTCATCGTATCTTACGGACCATGCGTCATTAAGCACAGCCGTAAACAGCCCACGCATCTCGCAAAGATTGGCGAGGTGGCTATCCTTGTTCGCGGAGTATAATTTCTCCGTGGAATATAAACCAAGATGACTTAATGTCGTCGCTGATGCGTTATCACGCCGACCCGATTTCGAGTCGGCTGCGCACTCCAACAGTGGAAACGATCCTACTGTTGCAACACTCGTTACGATTGTTCCGTCATCAACTTTAATTGATGAAATAAAGATAGCCTACACAGAAGATAAAGACCTTTTGCGTTAATGGATCATCTGATGAATCCATCTTTTTCGCAATAAATAAAGGATATTTATTGTGAGGAATAGCCTCTCCCGACAAGCTACTAACTAGCCGTTCGGGCAAAAGTCACTGCTTTTTCTCAGGGGCAAGACGATACATGTTATTGTCTACGCTCCCCAAGAACTTTCATTACGATGGCTTACGCCATCGTCATCACCACGCACAGAAATAAGTGCGGGGTGACAGCACATGAGGCGGTGCTGGCGATGAGGAATCATCCTCATTGTTTGAACCAAGCATGCTAAATCGAATGCTATTACCATGTCTATCCGATTGATCCTCCGCATTTCAAAGCTCATAGTCAGCCGCCTGACGATGATCACGCGACTTTTCTGCTCTCTCCGAGTCGGCCATTATCGTCCGACTCGCATTCATAGTCGACCTCCAAAGAGGGGTCGCATGCACGTGGTGACTCACCACATGCACCCGCAACATCTAGTGTTGCAGGAGAAGAGGATACTACGTCAGACGTTTCGTCTGCCGCAAGAGACAATAATGCGCCGCGTCGCCCGCGGCTGCATGTATCGCAGCCAAAGGCGCCGCACTATTCGCTGACCGCTTGGACTTGTTAACCATGCGAAAAAAATAAAAATGATGGTTCTGACCAATCAACATCGTTTTCAATTAAGTGGTCTTATAGTGGCTACTCTATTCAATGACAGTCAAAGTGATTGTCGTTTAAGGTAGAAGTGATATATCGTTACAAGAAATTAACACTTAAAGGTTGTTCATTAATAAATTATCCAAAAGGTGGATACTTTTCGGAGAATATTATCTTACATGGTAATATTCTAAAACTTATCCATTGGTAGATATAGATCATTATATCTAATTTCTTCGCGGTCCAGTCAGCGCTGGACGCGCGCAAAGAGAGAGACAGATAATACTTTATTACATGTTTTGTATTAGTTCATAATTAAGTTTGTATTGAATAGATAGAAACAGAAGAACTTATTTAGATTAAATACACTTTACTTTTTACCCTCTCTAAAGTAAGCGTTTTAACGATAGTCTAACTCTGCACGTTTTAGTTAACGTGAAGTAACGTGAGGCACCACTCGCACTGAAGCAGTGCGAAGTGGACTTGTGCTGAAGCAGGACAAGTCGGTAGTGCCCCATTGCAAAGCTAGTCACACATTGGTCTCGTCCACAAAAGTGAGCTTAATGCACAGCTTCAAAATTATTTGCCTTAGCGAGTGCCTGCATTTTAGCTCAGTTTTTTGCTTCAGCGAAGTAGCCGTCGGGTTGAGATCATAACTGGACCGACGTACTTAATAAAACGTCCATCGGAGATCAAATTGCGCGAATTCTTCGAGATATGTCATACAGACTAAGAGCATCCCTATTCTTTTCGCAAGGCTTTGTCGCCGACACGACAATGTCTCCCATTCCCACTACTTGAACCACGCCGTCGTTTGCGACATGGTCGTCGATCGGGTTAATTTTCGGGCAATATTAACTAGTGCACTGTCACATTATATTAGGCCGACAGACTTAGCAGAATTCTGGTTGACGTGTACTCGGCCACCAGTGCGACAGTACCTTCGTTAAATGATATAATTTTGAGAGTCGTGTCTTGATCTGCTCGAATTCTCCAGTTTATCTCCTTGTTCCGAAAAAAAATCCCAGCTACAGCCAATCCCTTTACGACCTTTCAGCGGCGGCGCTTAGTTCCAAATCTTGTTGATGAAAAGAAAGATCACGTAAGAGTTGCACGCCTCTTTCTACTTGGCTGCGTCGCTGGATTTTATTGCCGCCTTGTACGATGTCGGCATTTCTCCCCCTGAATCCGACGCAAAGGTTGCCTCCAAATCTTAGGCTTTCGCAGACATTTCATTCAACGACCGATTAATGCTGGTCTCTTTGCACTCGGAACTGCATTTCATAGTGACTAGTAAGGTTGGCATTGCTTGTTGCCAGCAAGCATTCGCTGTGACAGACAATTGACGATGCAAAGGAGGACAAAGGTCAGGGAAGGCTAGCAGCGCCTATTACTACAGTGACGGAATGGGCACAGTTTTGTCAAGTGCCCTGCTTAAGTTCGTAATAATGAGGAGCGCAGTAGCCGCAGTGTGCGAGCGTCTCGCAGAGTATCGATGACTATTGTGACTAGTTAGAGACTTGCATGTTTTGCGAGGTCGAGTTGCGAGTGGTGGTATGACATGGGCCCTTCTCAAAACATAAAGTCGATGGACGTCAAGACACTTTCTCATTTTTTAGGGAAATGATATTGCTACCCGACCGTTAATGCGTCCACCCCATTGGCTACTGTCTGGCATACCCATTGGTTTCTGTCTCGCGTCCCGTCTACAACATGTACCCATGGGGGATATAATATACCTACGACCAATTCCATTGATGGAGCAATATGACACCCCCCTTACCACGCGAGGAATATGAAGCAGATGACGAAGTTTTGTTTCATATCTCGTAGATTCGCTCCATCTACTAAGAACCTGCTTTACAATTTCGCTACTGCCCTTTGTCAGCATCATGTCTCACGCACCTCCTCAGGAGCTCACGTACCGTCAGTCGAGGCGGCAGAACATGCCATGTTTGAGCTCGCAGAGATAAAATAACTTGACTTGGTGAACTTCGTTCTCACCGCTTTAATAAAGGATCTGACAAGCCGTTGAAGGACGTGATTTCTGCCTGTAAACACCACGGAGAACACATCAGCAACGCTTATGAAAACGGCAGGCCAGTGCAAAAATCCAGAAGATCTGTTCTCTTTTCAGGTCAAGCTCAAGCGTGATTGCTCGGGAATAAGGGACGCAGTTGATGACAACACGTGGTCGCTCAATATTTTGCACGCAGGCCTCCTTGTGCAACGCTAATCGTGTCTTGTAGCGTTGATATTGCTAGTTCCGGCATAACCATGAGGCTGCTGATATGTTATCATACCCTAGAATAAGGAACAAACCTGTGCAAGCAAGTCTTGCTAACATTGAACGCCAGAAACTTGCAGG
The DNA here is from genome assembly GCF_004359215.1 of Bremia lactucae. NCBI lineage: Eukaryota > Oomycota > Peronosporomycetes > Peronosporales > Peronosporaceae > Bremia > Bremia lactucae. The sequence continues at coordinate 2,846,424 of NC_090619.1, forward strand.
CATCGCGCCGAGGTTTATTTCGCGTACACTCCAAATTGAGGCCAACCAGCACGTCACTGCGCGTGATATTTACAACGCTAAGTACAAAATCTAAAAAATTGCATTGAACGGAAGGACTCCGTTAGAGGCCTTACTAGACAAATTGGAGTCCGGGGAATTGACGCACATAAATGGGCATTCAAATGGGTCTCACAATGGGGCCCTTACACACCTCTACATCCAACCAAAGACAGTCGAGATTATGTCCAAGTGGAGTGCGAATGCTGTCTTTGCAATGGACTCGACGTATAAAACCAATAAACACAGATGCCGCTTCTGCTCTGCGTGTCATCGACACCCACAAACCAGACGTTCAGTGTCTTTTTCTGCTTCTTGCCAAGGGAAACGCAGGAGCATTACACCTGGGCATTGTCCAAGTTCAAAGAGGCAATTTTCTCTTTTCTGTCGTGCTTCGCATTTTTAAAACGTTCAGCATTAGCGTCATACTTCGGCTAATATTGGCGTTTTAGTGGTTAATCAAAATTGGAGCTTCCAGCTTTGGTAGCATAGCATGCCAGACAGCAGCCATTGGGGTGGACGTATTAACGGTCAGGTAGCAATAAAAAAATGTCGGGTAGCAATAAAAAAAAGTCGGGTGGCGATATCATTTCCCTTTTTCATAACATAGTTTAGGGTTCATCCCGACGGATCGTTGATGAGGTCAACCCAAGCTACTTCCAACCAGTTGAAGCATTCTCTTTATGGTCTGAAGCAGTTATGGTGAATATCAACCAATTACATGACAAATTCATGCTCGAAACGAATTTCAGGAAGTATAACGCCGACCACTGCCTCTGCGTCAAATATATAAGATAAATTTAAATCTTCGTGGCATTTTACTTTGTTGGCCTCGTGCTTCCAGACAGGAAAGAAGACGACGAAGAAGGCACTCAAAGAGTGATTTTAGTTGACGGACCTTGGCCCGCTCAAGTGTCTTTTTTGCATGGAGATTGACCAAGCGCTGTAAATGGTAACGTTACTAATAAACACAGATGCCGCTTCTGCTCTGCGTGTCATCGACACCCACAAACCAGACGTTCAGTGTCTTTTTCTGCTTCTTGCCAAGGAAAACGCAGGAGCATTACACCTGGGCATTGTCCAAGTTCAAAGAGGCAACTTTCTCTTTTCTGTCGTGCTTCGCATTTTAAAAACGTTCAGCATTAGCGTCATACTTCGGCTAATATTGGCGTTTTAGTGGTTAATCAAAATTGGAGCTTGTAGCAGCACTGGAAGTACTCCGCAAGTTGGCGTCGGACCCTGTCCAGCGCGCTAACA
>NC_090619.1:2847837-2850435 GCF_004359215.1 Bremia lactucae
TTGGTGTACTTAAGGGGATGGTCAATTACTAAATAATAGTAATTAGACCCAACACTCGGGTGTGGTGCACATTTGTGACCAACCCTTGTGGATGTGATGCACATGGGTGCATTCACATTAGGAGGGATGACGCCCAGCGTCATCCGTGATGACGGCTAGCGTCATCCGTTACGCGAGGTATCTATAAAGATACGCTCGCAATACATATTAAATGATATCTATAGAGATAACATTTAATTGGTAAAAATAGGTATTTGTATTTAATTCTATAAAATATAAGTCAGTTTGAAAACTACTTCCTACTTGGTAAGTGCGCACGAGGAGACGGATTACCGCTCCGGTGACGACACTTAACCAGAGTATTTGGTGTGTTGGGTGAGGTCGCTTGCGCGCCCACCCCAACTACCTCACTGCACGCAAGAGAAGCAGGTTCAACCGCTTCCTCGCTGTGCTAGGGTGTGTGCCTAAGTAGAGCGTGGCCGCATTACGACGTGCCCGCCTACATTCCTGATCAGAAAAAGATCCTACACATCACATGCAAGACATTTCTTTGACTTACACAAATAAGAGATTTGCTTTTGGTGGAATATCACGTGCACACTTGCTATTGAAATGCATAGTATATATAAAGGTACTTCGTTCGCAGTCTCTGTTGCTATCCCTAGGACGATCATTACTTTGAAGGCTTCAAGACCCTTTTGGAAGCTTATAGCATTTTCTAAGGTGATCACTAACATCATAAACTAAATCGATTAAAAACCGAAACACTTCTGCTACTGGTCGAGACGCTTCCTGTGCATCACTCCTACTCGACTCGACAACAGTTAAAGCTCGGATGCCAAGCTAAGATCGAAGTATGCAGTATTTATGCGTTCTCGACTATCTTCTTGCGCAAGATGCAATTCATCACGAACGAGTGGCCACTTGTGCTTCCGAGTTTTCCCACACAATCCGCGTTTGAAATTTTAAATTCCATTTTTCTCTGGGCTTGAGACTCGATTCCGTGCATCTTCGTTCCTTGCATATATCGAATAGTCCTATTGATGGCCTGTTAGCGCGCTGGACAGGGTCCGACGCCAACTTGCGGAGTACTTCCAGTGCTGCTACAAGGTCCGATCGAGTTTCAATTCTTAAATACACGAGTCAGCGACAGCGTTGCGATATGACAGCTTCGCCACGGTCTCTTCGTAATTGCATCATCTTTCGCACAGGATTGAATCCACTTAAGTCCTGGATCTTGAGGGGTCTTGCAGGGAATGCTGTGCTTCCTACCGGACTTTCTTAAGATGTCGTTTGGAAACTAATTTGTGAACAGTAACGTTACCATTTATAGCGCTTGGTCAATCTCCATGCAAAAAAAGACACTTGAGCGGGCCAAGGTCCGTCAACTAAAATCACTCTTTGAGTGCCTTCTTCGTCGTCTTCTTTCCTGTCTGGAAGCACGAGGCCAACAAAGTAAAATGCCACGAAGATTTAAATTTATCTTATATATTTGACGCAGAGGCAGTGGTCGGCGTTATACTTCCTGAAATTCGTTTCGAGCATGAATTTGTCATGTAATTGGTTGATATTCACCATAACTGCTTCAGACCATAAAGAGAATGCTTCAACTGGTTGGAAGTAGCTTGGGTTGACCTCATCAACGATCCGTCGGGATGAACCCTAAACTATGTTATGAAAAAGGGAAATGATAACGCCACCCGACTTTTTTTTATTGCTACCCGACATTTTTTTATTGCTACCTGACCGTTAATACGTCCACCCCAATGGCTGCTGTCTGGCATGCTATGCTACCAAAGCTGGAAGCTCCAATTTTGATTAACCACTAAAACGCCAATATTAGCCGAAGTATGACGCTAATGCTGAACGTTTTTAAAATGCGAAGCACGACAGAAAAGAGAAAGTTGCCTCTTTGAAATTGGACAATGCCCAGGTGTAATGCTCCTGCGTTTTCCTTGGCAAGAAGCAGAAAAAGACACTGAACGTCTGGTTTGTGGGTGTCGATGACACGCAGAGCAGAAGCGGCATCTGTGTTTATTAGTAACGTTACCATTTATAGCGCTTGGTCAATCTCCATGCAAAAAAGACACTTGAGCGGGCCAAGGTCCGACAACTAAAATCACTCTTTGAGTGCCTTCTTCGTCGTCTTCTTTCCTGTCTGGAAGCACGAGGCCAACAAAGTAAAATGCCACGAAGATTTAAATTTATCTTATATATTTGACGCAGAGGCAGTGGTCGGCGTTATACTTCCTGAAATTCGTTTCGAGCATGAATTTGTCATGTAATTGGTTGATATTCACCATAACTGCTTCAGACCATAAAGAGAATGCTTCAACTGGTTGGAAGTAGCTTGGGTTGACCTCATCAACGATCCGTCGGGATGAACCCTAAACTATGTTATGAAAAAGGGAAATGATATCGCCACCCGACTTTTTTTTATTGCTACCCGACATTTTTTTATTGCTACCTGACCGTTAATACGTCCACCCCAATGGCTGCTGTCTGGCATGCTATGCTACCAAAGCTGGAAGCTCCAATTTTGATTAACCACTAAAACGCCAATATTAGCCGAAGTATGACGCTAATGCTGAACGTTTT
>NC_090619.1:2856303-2876629 GCF_004359215.1 Bremia lactucae
TGAGCGCGACATCCCTCTAACGAGGATGACGGTGCGTCTAGCGACAGGCGCATCGATAACAATAATGAAACGCGTAGTGAACTTTCACTACACGTTAAAAGATTTACAGTACGATGATAATTTTATCGTACTGGATTTGGATGACATTGATGTCATCCTAGGTAAATAGGAGCCAGAATCAGCTGGCAGCATCGATCCGTAAAGATGCCTGCCAGTTAATCATCAGACGGCCATCTGATGAACGTCTTGGAGCGTCCATAAGCCTGTGGATGTACTACGAGTGAGTGCGATGACCCCACATGTGGTACGATCGTTAGTACGACTGCAAAAGATCACAGTGGATGACTAATCACCCTGTGGAGTCAGCTGTCGGCGGCTGTGCGAATGCACAGGCAGCGCCGAATGTCCGTCACTCAAATAAGTCGAGTGGATTGAGACATGAATGTACGTCTAGCGGGCGACATTCAAGGAATATACCAGTTGTCCAAAATGAATACACGATGATCCTAGGTGAAGTAGAGAGTCGACCGTAAAGGACCCGACTGTGACAGCGCAATCACAGTCGGAAGACGTTGAGGGAATAAGTCGGCACGTACTTGAGGAGAAATCTCCTCAAATAGTTAATGCTGAAGTGACTAGACTTCAGCAACCCGAGGGATTGATCCCTCGGCAGCCTGTGGATAAACCCCAGTAAGAAAACGAGACATTGAATGTCTTGGTTAATGACAGATCAAGAGTAGGCGCTTATACTCTTGATTTGTATGCGTCTCCGAAGTTAACTTCGGAGATAACTTAATTACCAGCCCTAGAACCGAAGCGATTCTTGAATAATCTGCATAGTGGTAAAATCAAGCAGGTCTGCGTGCTCGTCACCGAGAACGAATACGTAACCGATATTCGGTCCGCGGTAATTTTTGCAGAGAACGAACGGATTCTGAGCAGCTCATCGATGGACGAAAGTGTCCTGGATGTAAAGACTCGGATTGAGAGATATACTACTCAATCTGGGAGTCACTTAAGACAAATTCTCTATACAGGGATTTGTTTAAATTCAGGGATGTATTCCCTGAAACAGTTTCATGCGAGTTGCCTAAGGATAAAGGCACTCAACATGAGAGCGAGCTCAAACCAAGCTCGAAGTACTGTGTCATGAAGCAGTGGCCACTGCCTCGTGAACAAGTACTTGCGATCGAGAAATTCTTTACCGATCGAGTAAAAGCGGGCCATGTAAGGGAGTCAACCCCGTTACAAGCTTGTTAGGATATCTTGAAGACACCACCTTGTACTACCGTTTAGTAAGTTCTATCGTGTGTAAGCTTATTGATGAGCAACATGTATTTTTTTCATCAAGCTTCTTGCGGGATATAATATTTTAAACCGATGATGACGACTAGTGTTTGAGTTGATGCATTCGGAGCTGCCGAGACGATTTCCTCAAGGGATTTTATGTGATGAAAGTCTGACGTGATCCAACAAACATTTTTAGAGCCTTGCCTTCAATTTTAGGCTTTTCTTTACGTAATATCAACGCCTCAAGCACTTTCTCTTCTAGACTCAAGTATCTTTCGTCATAGGCACGTTCGACTAGGTCACATTGGAAATGATGGGGAAGAGGCATAAACATTGGAACAGTGAATATGTGGAAGCTGCGTAATGGGTTTGGATTGGCAAACATACGCGGGCGAGCTTTATCGGGTATATCACAATCAGGTGAAGCAGTGCTTCACTTATTCACAAAAATGCTTTCGGACGCTAAAATCCAACGGCGAGGTTTTTGTGTTCCTTCCAACGACGAAAAGATCGCATTATTGTGTCGAGTATCGGCTAAGAAACTATTGCGATGTAGCCGACAAGTTTGCTCATATTGTGGCGCTCGCCGATAATCAGGCCAAGATGCGCGTGTAAAATTCTTCGTTGTAACAATAGTGAAGAGTCCTGGATCAATTGCCAAACGTTATGCAGGCGGAGGCATCGCTCACAGACTAACGCCTCCCTAGACAACTTCATGGAGCTGCAGAGCGCAAGAATCGTACACTTGTTGAATGTGGTCGATACATGCTGGAACAAGCAAGCATGTCAAAATCGTATAGGGATGAAGTTGTTGTGACTACTGCATATCTTTGCAATTGATGTCCAGCACGAACTGTCAGTCATGACAAGCCATGTGGACGGGCAGCAAGCCTTTGTTGGAAAACTTAAAGATACTTGATTGTCAAGCGTACGTCTCCGCTCCAAAGGAGAAACGGTCTTAATTTTTGACGCTCGCTCAGTTCGCTGGTGAATCTCGGCTACTCCGAACATACTGTTCGACAAATTGTTTGTGGCGTGTGCTGGTTAGTCGCGATGCACAATTCATGGAACAGCCCTTGATTACGGGATGCGAAATCACAAATTGTGAGAATTTGTAATGCAGGTTACCGAAAGAATAATCCGACTTGGTGCAAACAAAAGGAACCAGCGAAGGAAATGAAGCAGCTATGCACGACCAAGACATAGATTCTACAAGCGAGCAGCTCTTGCAATTCAACCCTTCGAGAAACGAATTTAAAGGCTGCCCTTGCACGGCTCCATCGACGCCACCTCTTTTTTATTTGCGATGTAATTTTTAGTGAAAGAGCCGATATGTGACGAGCTCTCAGGACAGTTAGTCGACTCTTGATTCAAGCGCAAAGCATAAATGCATTCAACTCGTTGCGACTTTCTAGTAGAGCCAAGTGCTCTCGCTAATACAAGGCGTTCACAGCATTGGAGTGCTCTACCAGCATTTAATTTTTGACGTGCTAGAGGACTTCCTCTCCTACAACCAAATTGGTTGTGAAGAAATAGCTTGTTCGCAAGGCTTTTCTTCTGAAACTGTCCTTCCAACCGCGACCATGCATCGCGTGCCCCACTCACCAACGAGCTAACGGCAACTGTGAACCCTCTTTCGAGATACAGATCCTTGCGAGACTTGCACTTGCGCAGCTTGTTCTAGCGCAAAAATCAGGTGATACAGCTTGATCTCATCGCGAACACTTGCTTAATATCACTGGGCTTAAAGAAGTGAAGTATTTTCACAATAGGTTTGATATAAATGTGATATCTTTAGCTTTGCATGGAGATCTTGCCTTTTCAATTTAGCGGCCGCGATGTAAAGACCAGTCCACACATTCATGCGCGCATACAGATCCCGTCACCTTGAAATCGTCTTCAACAGGGGATTGCCGAGATATTCGTCGTCCCGGAGATAGACGTGTTCCGTTCTTGCGCGTCTCATTGCGTCCCTTTGCGTCTCGAGCCGCTGCTCGAGACTGGCACGTCGCTATAGCCGGGAAATGATGTGCACCTGGGAGCGCAGTCTCTTCGACTTCGTTCACTCACGGATCCAAAGGCTGCTCAGTCTCGTCAATGAGAAGCAGGAGTTCCTTATCGACCGCCTAGGTTCCCCTCGAGAGCCTCTGCTCAGCTGACGTTTGCTTGCGGGAGACTCTGCCCGACCACCTCGGTAGCAATCGAGAGCCGCTGCTTCCCTAATTTAGTTGCATGCGAGAACCTCTATTCTAACGCCTAGGAATTGATCGAGAGCCTCTGCTTAGCCGATGTAATTGTATGTGGGAGTCTCAAGTCGACCGCCTCGTTGTAAGCTGGGATCTTTTGCACTACGATATAGCTGTATGCGGGAACCCCTTTTTGACCGCCTCGTTATATCAGCCCTGCTCGGCCAACGTCTGTATATGCGGGATCTTCCATTCAATCGCCCCGTTCTGTGACTTTTAGCAGCGTGACCCAAAATACAGCTCACGGGGGCCATCGATCCCTCTGTGCTGACTTTTAGTCGTGGTGAGTTTACTCACGACCCTGACGAGAGGCTCATCGGATGCCGCAACGAGCAGGAGAAAACGCATTTTACTTACGTCATATCTACTTCGGCGCTTGATGGACCAAAGATAGCTAATCGATATATATGCTGATGCCGTTATAGCCACGGTACCTCTAGAATGCAATTGAATGCGTAGTTTATCTCGTAAGCCTAAAATTCATCAGTGCTCGCAAAGCCGTCGAAATTGTATGGCAACACAATCGTTTTGCTCGGAACACGTTTTGGTTGACCATCGGCAAGCTTGGGAATGATGTCACCTGCACCTGGCGAAATTAACAGCCTTTCCTCGACAGCAAGAAATTTTCTTTTGTTTTGACAGCTTATTCATTTCTACCAAAATTTATGGATGTGTCTGCTATAATTTTTACCAAAACCGCATCAGAATAACGCGGAATACTATTGCGGACATGGAGATTTTTCAAAGAACGGCCTAATCGTATCAGACAAACAAAGCGAGACGAAATTCTGGACTGTCACTGAAATTTAGCATAGCCAATACGACGAGGAGCCTTGATCAAAGCCAATAATAATTAGTCTTCATTCGTGACGGCACGCGCTTCATGTTCTATTCCGTTAAGCCTCTCCTGATCATTAAATTTCTGCAATACATGCGGCGCAATGTCATTGCAAATGCCTGCATTTTCAATCGTCGAAGAGCACGAATTCTTCGTGACCAGGTCGAATATAGGCATTCATCGGACAAGAGCGCGTCATTAATTGAATTGCGTGAAGAGGACAACGACGTCCGCAATCCTCGCATCACGTCGGCCTTGTATCGCGAAGAGGCTTGGACACTAGCGTCCGTTGGTTTTTCGAAACAGAATCCTCGAAGGCGAAGCTCATGCTAATGCCAGAAGAGAATTATCAGTAACTAGACTAAACAAGCTGTGATCATTCATTTCTGTGCAGAAATTCGACAGCTGAACACGTAGCGGAATGTGATATTCCCGCACGTCTATCTATCATCGGTTTGCCAGAGCTCGCAAACCCGCGAACTTGTAGCAGCACATTCTGGAAAAGGTGGATTTATAGCCTCAGTGTGGCTTCAATCCATGGTTGCACGGTCAACCGAAGCACTGAAATATTGCCTAGGCCTTCCTCGTTTTGTGACCTAAATGCCGAACATAAATGGCATTTGGCCTTAAGCTTGGCGAAGTCGAAGCGAAGCTTCCGTTTCAAACGAACATCAGCCACATCCGCAGACTCTCTAGTATTCTAAAATTGCGGAGGCGGCGGGCCCGATGGACCCAATTCTCAAACGAAGCGTCGTTTTCGCTTTTGATTCGTTTGGAAACAAACAAGTCATTGAGGTCACCGAAGCCCCACGGGCCTGACCACGCAAACGCGTCAAATACTGACTTCGCGTCATTACCTTTAGCGTAATGTATTGCTCATGAAGAGCGTCGCGAGCAGCGAGCTCCTCCGGCGTCCTCGCCGTGGAATTGGAGATCCAGATGGCCAAGCTGTGACCCGTGATCTCTTTGAGACGCTCTTCACACTAAGTGGAGTGGATCGGAACTCAATGAGAATTGCCCGCTCCTGCTTTTCATCGAGCGGGTTCGTGATAATGTTGGACTCAGGGTCCTGTGTCCTGCGCATTGCAGTTAAGACATCGGCGCCACAATGTTGTGGGAGCGGATTCGGGGCCAGCCGACGTTCATCCGGAGGAGAAGGCGTATCGTTGAGGAAGGTGGTAAGAGTCTGAGATTCACGCTTAGTTGTCATAGAACTAAGGAATGCAAAACACAATCAAACGGTTAGCTGTTTATGTTCCAACCTCAAAGAGGAAATGAAGCGGATATTATCACTCGGTATCAACAGTCAACAGTCTGATTAAGGAGGGTGTAATGGGGCACACATCGGTTGGTGACCGTTGTTGTGGTACATTTACTTTATTGGTAAAATACCCGTTTATCCTATTTTAACAATAGTAAATTACTAATATCCCATCTATTATAGGTAACAAATGGGGTCGCCGCCAGATATAAATCTGGCGGCCGAACTCTATTTTTAATTAGCTAAATAAGGTCTTATATATGTAAATAATCAAAATAATTCCCCTTTTGGTCTTTAAGCGCCTAGTAACTTCCTAAGCCTTGCGCATTGATCTGTGAGATACAGAAACCTTTCTATGGTACATACTCTTCGGAACTACTTGCCACTTGGTTCTACGAACCCCTGAATCCCTTGAACTAGATTTTATTAAGCTTTAATAGCTTGTACGCCTCCCTGAGTTGTTAAATCCATTTGATCTGTAGAACTAAGAGACTGTTTGAGTCTATAAGTCTTCCTCTGACTTAAGGAGCGGGGTAGCTCCGCTTCACAGCTGATGAAAGGGTGCTTCAAATACATATATAAAGCCGGCATATTCTATCATTTATCGTCTTCTAACGAAATACATGCTTACAAGCATATTCAACGCTATAATAATTTGGTAAAATTTGCACCACTTCTTGAGAAGCATCGCAATGCAAGTATCGAAAGAAGCGATGTCGACACGTTCGAATCGATTATCTTGGTCTCAACACACTCATCAGATGTATTCACAAATTTATCGCGAATGGCTAGCAATATATCCGTAGGACGCGCAAGCAAACACGCCAAGAGCAGTAAGTTGCACCTCCGAAATTAACTTGAGCTTGAGCACTCGCATTGGCTGGTAAAAAGCGCTGACATCGACGTGATCGCCTGCTGCAGCTTTACTTGAAATGGCGTCTACTCTTTGCATTTGCCTTTCGTTGTAATAGAAATAACCAAAGCAGGCGATTTTACTCGTCAATTGAATCAGGCCAGGATTGAACAGCTTCAAAAATGGTTTAAGACGCTTATAGCAATTTTCGTATTGTAGGCGGGCACCTCTTAATACAGCCACGCTCTACTTACGTACACACGCTTGCACAGCAAGGAAGCGGTTTGACCGACTTCTCTCACGTGCAGTGAGGTTGTTGTGGTCGGCGCCTTAGCGACCTCACCCAACGCACTAAGCACTTTGATATAGACGGGAGCGGTAATCCGGCTTCTCATGCGCAGTTTTCACGACTAATTTATATTTAATCGCATTAAATATAAATACCTAATTTAACTAATCCTAAAATGTCATCTCTGTTGAAAGAACTAATTTGTTTTGCGAGCAAATCTAATCGATGTCTCGCGTAACGTTACATTAATCAAAAGGTAAATTAATACGAAGCGCGAGGGTATCCTTGACATGTATCAGTGAATGCAACTCCTTGCGATACTTCGTCGGAGGGTCCATACATCTCAACGATCGTATTCCAACTGTTCTGGCATTGGCTCAGTTATACGCCATCATCCCGCGTGCTGAATAGAGATGCTGATCATTTTCACATCTCTCGAGCACCTCCTGAAACAATCGTCCGACCCGATATGGCTGTAGTCTAATAAGAGCGAGTCAAGTATGTGGCTTTTTCTGATTTCAGTTCGCTTTGCGCCAAATCTTTATTGTGCTTGCTACGACTGCCTATTTGATACTTATGAATGAATCAGCAAGACAAAGGCATTACCATTGTCCAATTACAACTAACATATGGCACAGAGTTTCTGTGAAAAAAACGTTACTTTGAGGAATTAACATTGGCTATACTCACTTGCTGTCGAGTGACAGCATCACACTCGAGTCGTTTTCCGGACTAAATCCGCCTTGACTTCCGTTGCGCTACTAGCGCATTAAATACTCAAGCCTAGATAACATACCGACTGTTGTAGGGAATACTTGGATATTTATATAAATAGTCAAATACGCAGAGCAATTGTATTTGCAAAATCGATTCTTTTAACGCCAATTTGGTTGCTTAGGGACATCTTGATCATTAACGTTTAATAAGGCTGCAAGCCATTACGCAAGATCGTGGAACGAAATGCTAGACAGTAAAGCTGCCAATCAGTGTACTAGGATGAAAGGCAGCAATTTCAACGCGGCGATAGCGGAGGTTTGTGGGTAATAGATTTGCGTTTGGTATTTAAAAAGAGCAAAGGAGTTAATGTTCACCTCGGTGAATTTATGCATCAGAACTGTATGTGAGCAAATTAGCGGTCAAACTTTAGACAGAACAGATCACAACTATCAATGTATTTCAATTACAAGCGTCTACTTAATGGCACACATACAATTGATTTTCTGTATAGATGAGCTTTAAAAGAGATTTCTAGACCGATCACTACACTTTCAAAGCGTCTACACTGCAATAAAATGGAACACTGAATGTAGCTTTGGTGTAATTTTTAGAACACCGCCATTCATTTTGTATCACATATCTTCTTCTTCTTACATCTTCTCCTCGGTAGAGATTCTTTCGAAGGGGTATCCTTACCTACAGCCTTAGATTCAATTTCGATAGTGCCACCCTGCAGTAAGATCTAAATCAGAATTAATGACAATGCCAATAATCGCAGCACAAAAAAGGTACCATAATTTCTTCGCGGTAAATACTCTGCTCAACTTTGTCCTGCGTGTCGAGATAAAACATAAGATCGCGGACCTGGTTTTCCAAACCGCCGACGCGTACAGCACTCTCTTGTTGAATTTGTGTATTTTGGTCTTCCAACAGCCGCACTCGATTTTTCCATTGCTTCTGATTTTCAATTAAAGATTTGTTAAGCTCTCTGCACCAGCGCAACCAGCAAAATTTATGTTTACAGACACTCAATATCATTTCAATTTCCACGAACCTGACAAATGTCAGCTCCTCCTCGAGCTTCTTGGTCTTTTGTGCTAGCGTTAAGTTTGCCTTTCTTAGCTGTTTCCGTTCGTGCTCGTGTGCGTTTAGTAATTGCCGACTTTCACCTTCTTTAACACGTGCAAGTATGCGTTCGTAATAGAGGCGTTGCTCCTCCAATTGACTAAAAAAAAGTAAATCACTTTTGTTATAAATACTTTAATTCATCCACAGTTCACAAGGTGCTTATTGTCTACCTTTTCAAGAGAAAATTGTATTCGACCGCGAGTTTCTCGAGCTTACGGTGCTCACCTTCTTCTTCCTCAGCGGAAGTGATGGGTGGATTCTGCGAGCGCTCACCACTAAAATTGTTTGGGCAGGGAAATTCAACGAACTTGCCGTCTCGTTTATTTAAAATGAGACGGTGTACATATCCGTCACCAGCATAATCCCACACCCGCTGGGTTTCAAGCTCAAGTGAATACGTATGCAGTGTCTCTTGGTAATGCTGTTTTGCATGCTCGCCCGAATAGCGGCCACAACCGACATGGCCGCAAATGAGACAAATCCAAAGGTGTTCAGCCGTGCCGCACACTTCACATGATGACCCAATATCTCCGTGGCTATACCGGCACACAGGACAGCATGACCCTTCCCATCGATAAAGACAGTCACAATGAAACGAGTGATTGCAAAGCGTTGTCAAAATACCCGAGGCTGACGCATCCAATCGATCAAGACAGACAGCACATGTTGGAATTTCTGTCATGCCTGCTGGTGGAGGTGGGAATAAATGTTTCATTTGGGCTCTTTTTTCTCCTCTCTCCGACCGTGAATTTAGGGGCGACATAATTACGTGATTAACTCCATCAGCAACCTTTTCTTCCAATGCCTCATAATTCGATGCGTCGTCACATAAGACTGGATCAAACTCGATGCCTCGCACAAACACAATTTTAGACCGCTCTTGCTCAATGGAATTAAAGTATTTGCCATCGTGGTCCTATCACACACAAGAAATGGTGACACGAACGCGATCAGTAATTATAATGTAACACAGCCTAAAAAAATTTCCTACCAAAAAAAATTGGTCCGCCTTTTCTTGTGAGTTGAACTGCAGGAGAGCCATGCAATTGCTGCGCTCCGGGTCCTTTAGAATGCGCACTTGCGCAATGTCGTCTCGAAAGCTGGCAAGAAATCCAAGAATCTCGACTAATGACATATGAGACGGCATTGTAACCACACAGACCAATATGCTGCGCTCGCTAGGCAATTGATGATAATTATTTGCGGGTGAAGATGATGAGTAAGGTTTATCCGCACGATAGAAGCGTAGCTTGCCGGTGATGACGCGCACTTGGGGATTACCAGCCAGGAAAGAAGTATCTTGCATATCATGCATGACATCTAGTATGAGCTCTTCAGCTTTAGCTTCCTCTTCCTCGACCGTGTCTGTCGCTTCTACCCTGATCTGGAACATGTGAAGAAAATTTTCAAATAGATATATTTTTTTGGCAGCACAGACATTAATACTACGGCCACAGACAAAACTATTACGGCCACCGACAAAACTACTACGGCCACAGATAAAAACAGCCACGGACAATTGATCTAACCAATCGAGGCGTTGTGGTGCGGACGTGTCGTCTCCAGTAAAGGAGTTCGCCATGATCTAGCCCGCATGGAAGCTTTGCGCCAATTACCAGCTCCGTCAACAGGTCAGGAGCTACAGCAATTTATTTGCGCCCTAAACTGGATGAGATCGTCGCTCCCGGCTTACAACAGGCTCGTTCACCTTTTGTCGATATTTACGGAAAAGGTTTACGCAAGTGCTGGAGGGCGAAAAAAGACTCAAGTACGACGAGTAATACTGACTGACATTGGTTGGTCAAATGCTGAGCTGACAGCTTTTTAACGCTGCAAAAATGCGTTGAAACATGCGTTAACTCTCGCTAATCCCGACCCGGAAAGCGTTTGTGCGCTTTATGCAGACCCAGTGACGAGCATTGGGGATAGGCCATCACCCAGGTGCCAACGGAATATCTGCAGCGTGGCTTTGCAGATCAGCATCATGAACCTCTAATGATGCTTAGTGGCACGTTTTCAGGAGGTGCTAAACGATGGGCAATAGTTGAGAAGGAGGCATACGCCATTGTGGAGACGTGCAAGCGCGCAGATTATCTTGTGCGTCGACCAGACGGGTTCAGTCTCTACACCGACCATCGAATTTGCGCTATCTTTTTGCACCAACAATAGTGTCATTTGCGGTGCCAAAGTACACAGCTGACAAATTGCATCGCTGGTCACTTTTGTTGATGTCGCTGGACTACGAAATTCATGACATTGCAGGAGAACTTAACATCTTGGCCGATTTACTATCTCGACGGCGCTCCACTTTTAGTACTGTAGCTGCAATTTGTCTAGTTTTACTCCCATCCTCGCCGCAGTTGGATGAGTCATTCGTTTGGCACACAATCGAACAGATTAAGGTTGCACAAACGATGCCTGTTTCTCCCCAAGGACCAGTCTCAGATTCTGGTAGTGTTCTTCGCGACAGCGACGGGAGGATTTGGCTCCCAGCATACGCTACCGATCTCCACCTCCGAATTTCATCGTTGGACATTTTGGGGCTGCTGGACACCGATTTGAAGAAGCATCGCTAAAAGCTATCGCCGTCAAATTCATCTGGACAGATTTGATTCCCGATGTTAAAACATTGTTGCGCGTTGTTTGCATTGCGCTAGTGTGTCCGGCGGCCCACCAATGCCTCGGTCTCTCGGTGAGGCGTTGCATGCGGAAAAACCAAACAAATTGCTTCACCGGGACTATTTATCGATGGGAAATCAAATTCGGGCGATGAGTACGAGATCGTCGTAAAAGACGACGCGTCTCACTATGTATGGGCTTATTTCTACAGTCGCAGCCACTGCCGAGCTTACGTACGACGCTCTTTCAGATTGGTTTACGTCTTCGGGATCTGCAGTGCCTGGGTGTCTGATCGGGCACACACTTAAATGCAGTAATTTTGGCTTTGCAACGAGCCCTGGGAGCGCATCAGATTTCACTACTCCGCGCTGCCCTTGGGCAAATGACACTGTGGAAGTTGTGATGCGAGTAGTTTTGCGATGTGTCCGGCCCCTACTTTCCGAGTGGCGTCTTCTGGGATCAGAGTGGTCAAAAGCAATAAGATTGTTAATTAGTGCTTAAACATTCGCTCTCCGGCTCATGGAGGACGTGGCGTCGATCACCGCGATGACTGGTCTTCCGGCTATGAGCCCTTTAAATCCTGTAGTAACACTGGTTGCTATAGAGGCAGTGAGTCTGGAGGATCTTAAAGCAATTCGTGGTGTGAATTTCGAGAAACTACGCATTGCATTGGAGGCACTCCACAAGCATATTGCTTAGCAAGCAAAAAGGCGCGCGGCAAAGGGCGTGCAAAAAAACGCAATAATGGGGTGCGATAATTGCTCAATTTGCTATTGGTGATTGAGTACTGTATGCGAATGTGAGAGTCATCGGCGGCGCGGACCCGCGAGGGTAGTTGACACTTCGTCCAATTGGTTGTTTATTATTGAGAACCTATTAACAGGTGCGATGAAGGAGGTCCACGCAGCAGGCTAAAGCTTTACGCTGACTCATCATTAAACATCACGGAGGACTTGCAGGCGCACATTGCTCACAACCATGAGGGCCACGATACTGAAATATTGCTCGAAGCTCACTACGACACCGAAAGTGACCAACTGTTCGTCAAATGGCGTGGGCTCAGTGAGCACGAAAACTCCTGGGAACCCGTGCAAAACCTTTTGGAGGACGTTCCAGCAGTAGTAAAGCGATTTGCTGCTGAGAACGCTGAAGATCCAGCTGTCAAGGCGATGGCACAAGCGCATGGATTAGCACTAAAAGGATAAGTTCACAATAAGTCGAGGGGGAAGTGTCACCCGTTATCGGGTATGTTGCCCGTTTAAGGTTGCCCATTCAGAGAAGCTACTCAAGAATCGCACAGTTGCGAAATTTCTTGTATTTTTAGGGCAGAATTGAACCTCTTTTAGCAGGGTGTCCTTGCCCGCTTATACTTGATACACATTTTAGATTTCAACTTCGAGAGCTCAAGTCAAACAGGGAACAACACCGTACGAATTGTTTATTTTGCGCTCGTATATAGCCGTTTGGGTGGGGCACCAATACCAAGTTCTTCAGCGGAAACTGGCCTAAAGTACCTTGCCACCTCCGCGACGATATGTGCATCAATATTATCTCACATGAATGGAAATGAACACTACAAAAAACGACTATTTTAGCACGTGGCAGCGCATACTCGAATCAGAGAGTCATCTTTACAAAGCAATCACGTACCGTTTGGCTTTATATCACTTGCTAATAAACGATAATGTAGCTGGATATGCAAAAATTCTTAAATCACAACCCAGATCATTCATCACAACTCAGATCATTCATCACAAATAAAAATGAGCATACCAAAACCCGCCTCAGTGACAGTCACTCAGTGCGGCTTTTTCGTGCTCGAAGCGATGGGAATCTGCGTGTCGAGAAATACGCAGCAAACAGTCGTTTGCGGGTCTTTTGCATGCCATAGCAA
Organism: Bremia lactucae; assembly: GCF_004359215.1. NCBI lineage: Eukaryota > Oomycota > Peronosporomycetes > Peronosporales > Peronosporaceae > Bremia > Bremia lactucae. Next base: position 2,869,439 of record NC_090619.1, read on the forward strand.
TGAAATGATTATTTTAGCAGCGAGACAAATAATAGTTCAGCACAGTCATACGCGTAGCGGTTAGCAATAAAATAAGCGGAATCGAGGCGGTCCGCGTTTTTAAATATACCAGTGCGTGACACTTAAAACCAGCAACTTTAGTGGCCCTGCAAGAATCGCGAAGGCTTGGCCTGAGTACAAATTACATAGATACGAAGCCTTCGGGAACAAGAGCATGCCCTAAGCTTCCCTCCACAAATTTCAGATTTTTATAATTTCAACTTTTCATGGTGCACCTAAAAATGCAATTTCTGTACTACCTGGATGTAACGGGGTGTATCGTTACATGAAATTAACACTTAAAGGTTGTTAATTAATATATTATCTAAAAGGTAGATAATATTTGGAGGATATTACTTTATATAGTAATATCCTGAATTCTTATCCATAAATAGGTATAGGCCATTATGTATATTTATTCCGCAGACTAATCAGCTGTAGAAGTAATCAAAGAGAGTTACAAGATAAGATATTTAAGAATTCATTTACATGTTTAGTATTAGGTTATAGTTAAGTCAGCATTTACAAAGATAGATTAACAAAGACACTTAACTATATCAATACAGTTTTCATTTTACCCTCTTAAGTTAACTTGTCTTAAGGGAAGTCTTCCTCTGCACTTACAGGGTACGTCACCTAACGAAAGGCACCACTCACAACTGAAGCAGTGTGAAGTGGACTTGTACTGAAACAGTACAAGTCGTAGTGCCCCGTTACACCTGGTAGCGCTTTGTAGTCCGTCCAAGGACCACATTTCCCACATCTAACATGGACATGTTAGATGGTAGTGGGAATACGCATCACGTTTCCCCTGAAAGCTACTCCTTTCTAAGTGATATAGAAAGGAGTGCGGTTGAACGAATGAGTTCGACCGCAGGAATTGATGCAATCTTGGCAATGCTGTCCAATTTGGACAGAGATGCCCTCCATTCAGCCATCGCCAAGTTCATACAACATGAACTTGACGAGATGAAGGAAAAAGTAGCCTTGCTGAATCAGCAAGGCTCTTAACAGGCAGAACTGTTGAGGATACAACAGGTACAGAAACCCTGTACCTGAGATGATGCACACGCGTCGTCCCGGAACCTTAAGATTGACATCTATAAGCATAAGGGAGTCGAAGGAGATTTCCTCTTAAGATGGTTCGTCGAGTTGGACGATGCCATAAAGGCCCGTCACATCGTCGACGAACAAATGCAAGTCGCATTTGCTTAATCAAATTTGGCAGGTCGTGCCAAAACTTTAGCTCTAGGCCTTTAGGTTGCGCGAACTGTATCTCTTTGAGCGGTTAAAGCCTTTTAATGCTTCGCTCAAACAGATGTTTGAACCGCCAAGGGCAGAGTTCAGAGCTCGATCAGAGCTTCTGAAACTCAAGCAAGGCAACCGTGATGTTCACGCATATGCCCAGCACATACGACTCTTAGCGAGTTGTATAACAAATAACCCATTCCATGTATACACGTTGATTACGGTGTTCATGCAAGGATCTTACGGATGGTCCCGTGAAGACCCATCTGTTCAGCTTGAAACTGGATACGCTTGAAGAAGCAATATCCGTCGCGGAACAGAAGGCCACTAGCTTAAGACAGGCTCAAGCTAGTTTGTCATCCTCCAAGATGACGCGAGCTTGAAGGTCCAGAGCCTATGGACCTCTCTTATGTCAAATGCGAGAGACCTCGCTTTTCGAGCAATAAGCGATTGCAGAAATGCCATCGCTGCCAAAAATTAGGACACTACCCTCATGAGCGTAGTGCCCCACGCCCAGTACCGAAAGGTACTGAACGCAATTTTGGACCGAATGCTAAAAAAGGAAAACGGTCGCGGGTCCGACATCGTTGTGATTTGCAACAGCGAGGCGGACCGCCAATAAACGGTTGGGGTCAGAAGGGCCGCAACGCCCTACTGAATTAGCAACCTCAGGAGAATTTGGAAATCCATTGACGAAAGTTGCTCCAGACACATAATCATTATGTGTCCCTGCACCTGGCGATGAGATACCCCTCATCACCTTGAAGTTAAAAGTGGCAAATGATTTGTCACTTAAAGCCCTAGTGGACTATGGGGCGTCGAATAACTTTACTCATCGCCAGTCGCTAGAGGGTCGTAGGCTCAAATATGTTAAGCGCGACATCCCTCTCACGAGGATGACGGTGCATCTAGCGACAGGCGCATCGATAACAGTAATGAAACGCGTAGTGAAATTTCACTACACGTTTAAAGATTTAGAGTGTAATAATGATTTTATCGCACTGAGTTTAGATGACAAATTTGATGTCATCGTAGGTTCCCTGGCTCGGAAAGTATGAATCAAGAATCAGCTGGCAGCATCGATCCGTATCGATGCTTGCCACTTGTTCATCAGATGACCATCTCATAAACATCTTGGAGCGTCCATAAGCGTGTGTATGTACTAGGAATGAGTGCGATGGCCTCAGTTGTGGTACGGTCGTTAGTACGACTGCATAAGATTACAGTGTAATTACTTATCACTCTGTGGAGTCAGCTGCGGTGGCTGTGCGAATGTACAGGCAGCGCCGAAGGTCGACCATTCGAATACGTCGAGTGGATTGAGAAATGAATGTACCCCTAGCGGGTGACAGTCAAGGAAGATACTGGTTGTCCAGATTGGACACCACGATGATCCTAGATTGAGTAGAGAGTCGAGAGACGATGAGGAAATACGTCCCCACGTACTTCAGAAGATATCTACTCAAAAGTTAATGCTGAAGTGACTAGACTTCCGCATCCCGAGGGATTAATCCCTTGGCAGCCTGAGGATAAGGAATCCCAGAAAAAAAACCGAGACATTGGATGTTTTGGTTAATGACGGATCAAGAGTATGCGCTCATTCTCTCGATCTGTATGCGCCTCCGAATTAAACTTTGGAGATAACTCAATTTCCTTCTCAAAAACCTAAACGGTCCTGGAGAGATCTCTATAGTGGTAGAATCAAGCAGATCTGCCAACTCGTCACAAAGGACGAATAAGCTAATCGATATTCGATCAGCGTAATTTTTGCAGAGAACGTACGGGTTCTCAGCAGCTCATGGATGTAATAAAAATATGTCCGCGATGCGAAGACTTGGAGATATACTACTCAATCCTGCGAGTCACTCAAGACAAATCATTTGTATAAGGATTCGATTGGATTCAGGGATTTATTTCCTGCCGCAGTTTCATGCGAGATGCCTAAAGATAAAAGCACTAAGCGTGATATCGAGCTTAACCGGGCTCGAAGTACTTGTCTGAAGAAGTGGACACTGCCTCGTAAACAAGTACGTGCGATCGAAAAATTATTTATCAATCGATTAAAAGCGGGCCATGTTAGGGAGTCATCCTCCCCACATAGCTCACCGACCTTCTGTGTCCGAAAGGCCACTGGAGGGTGGCGGATAGTGCACGCATTCAATAAACTGAATGCTGCAACGGTACTGGCTCAATGCCGATACGTTGAAAAAGCGTTATCTTACATGATATGTCTAAGAGGAACATCTTTTCGTCAATGGATCTGATGGATGGATTTTATCAGATCCTTATGCGTGAACGGGACATACCGTACACAGCAGTGGAACTCCCAGTGGGATGCTCTGAGAATGGCTAGTGATGCCTCAGGGGCTTAGTAACGCCCCTGCAACATATAACAGATGTGTAACAAATCTGTTGAGACCGGTGCGAGAATCCGCACCGAGTTATTTAGACGATGTATTCGTCCATAGCTGGGCCATGGACGAAAAAAGGACATAAAGCTCATAAAATTCACGTTCGTCGATTTCTTACACTTATGCGAAAGCATAATTTGTATTCAAATCTCAAGAAGTGTGTATTCGCTGCAAGCGAAATACCACTTCTTGGGTGCATCGTCGGTAAACATGGCGTGCACCCTGATCCCGAAAAGATCAAGGCAATTACTGACTGGCGGTTTCAGTCAATAACAAGGGACTTAGAAACTTCCTTGGATTAGCGGCGTACTTGCACAAGTACTCTCGCAATTTTGCAGAGATGACAGTTTATCTCTCTCGTCTCTTGATAAAAAGACGAGAAATGGTATGGAACGCTGATTGTCAACCTTCGTTTGAAAATATCAAGCAGAGCTTGATACAATCGTCCATCTTGACGATTGCAGATCAAGACATACCATTCCGTGTGGCCTGTGACGCCAGCGATTTCGCAATCGGCTGCGCGTTAATGCAATACGATACAGACGGCGCGAATCGTGTCGTCTGTTACCGATCGCGTTAACTGCAACCAGCTGAACGCAATTACCCAGTGCATGACAAGGAACTCCTTGCCATGAAATATGCATTGGCTAAATTTAGGGTCTATCTCCTAGTAGATAGACCGTTCATCGTATATACGGATCATGCGTCATTACGCACGGTCGTAAACAGCCCACACCTTTCGCAAAGAATGGCGAGGTGGCTATCCTTCTTCGCGAAGTATAACTTCTCCGTCGAATATAAACCAGGACGACTTAATGTCGTCGCTGATGCGTTATCACGCCGACCCGATTTCGAGTCAGCAGTGCACTCCAACAGTGAAAGTGATCTTACTGTTGCAACACTCACTACGAGTGTTCCGTCATCATCCTTAAATAATGACATAAGGAAAGCCTATAAAGAAGATAAGGACCTTCTTTGTCTGATGGATCATTTAATGAATCCATCCGATAAATCTTTTAAAGATCTACCGGCTTTATATCGATCGTCATCCGATCGATACACAACACGTAACGGCTTATTGTATTACACAGCCGTTACCGGCGACACCCACGTGTCGTCGTCCCAACTCACAATGATTTGCGCTTGCGCATCATGTTTGAGTGTCACGATGCACCAACAAGTGGACATCGTGGACGTGAGAAGACTTATCTCACAGTAAGTCGCGACTTTAGTGGCCTCGCGAGTATCAGTTCGTGCGCAAGTACATTCGTGCATGCGAGGTATGTCAACGGGTGAAGCCTAGCCCTTCATCCCGTGCACCTCTCCAACCCCTACCACTTCCCAGGAGAATGTTAAAAGGCCGTATCAATGGATTTCGTCTTCGGGTAACCCGAAGACGATCGCGAAAACAATGGAATCCCTGTTTTTGAAGACAGATCCAGCAAGATGGTACATCTTGCTGCAGTACCTCAGTCGATCACGACTCCGGGCTGTGCCCGTGTATTTATCTACACGGTATTCAAACTCCACGGGTAACCCCGTGAACTGGTCTTGGATAGAGATCTACGGTTTACGGCGGAGTTTTGGCAGTCCGTGTTCCGATCTCTCGGAACACGGCTGACTATGTCAACTTCTAATCTTCCAGAGACAGATGGTCAGACGGACACGTAAATCGCGTCCTCGAAGAGATTCTTCGAGATTACGTCCAATCGTATCCGAATCGGAGCAAGTTTTTACCGATGGTCGAATTCGCCATCTATAATTCGGTGCATGCGTCTACAACGCATACACTGTTCTTTGTGCTTGGCTTACACCATCCACCTATACCCACCCAATTAGAAGAATTCTCCAGTTTAGGGGGGGGGTAGGATCGCACAACAACACCATTTCTGGCTCATGCTCATCACGCTTCGAAATAAGTAACGACGCGAATGATGTCGATGTCGAAGGAATCGACATCGAAGATGAGAACAATCTCATGGCAGTGTGCACAAAGCGCACTGAAAAAGACAAAACAAATAAATCAGCAGAAGAATTTCTGCTAACTCGAGAACCAATAATCCGTTTCGTTCAGGATTCCATTGCTAACGCAGTGGATCGTCAGAAACGGAACGAAGACAAACATGGAAGAGCAAATGTTTTTTCACTTAAAATTAATGACCTAGTGCTACTCTCTACGGTAAACTTTCCTAAGCGTGTCGTAACTAATGTGAGTTGCAGTTAACTGCTACCCAAGTTCATTGGGCCTTCCCGTGTACTGCATCGCAGAGGCAATGCGTACACAATAGAATTGACAGGAAGATGCGAACGCATCCTACGTTTTACGTTGGTCGGCTCCGCCCGTACCATCAGTGCGCGGTCTCTTCCGCGGAAGGATCTGACCACCCTTTTGGATATACTCATGCCGAATCCGAAGTTCCTCGATATCGCGACGAGCTGACGACAGCTCGTCACGAAGAGCGTGATACTTCCGCTCGTACTCAACATTGAGTACGCACTTCTCGAAAGGTCTTCCAACTGTGCGACATGGTGAGTCTGCACTGTCTGTTCCAACGAGTAACGTTTGCCGCACTCGTGATCAAGACTCTCCTCCAATACATGGTGGAATTGGTCGAGTTTGTCCATCTTCGACTCTAGATCCGACACACGGGTCGGAACTAATGTCCATCCTCACACCAAAACCATTGGTGGATTCCTACGGTGGTCAACGTTTTCTTGCGGAACGTATTCAGAACCACCGTGATGTGAAGGGGCAGCGAACGAGTTGTCTTGTTCGCTGGCGCGGTTACCCGCCTTCGTATGATAGCTGGGAGTCTCGTTCGCAGCTGGTTTTTGACGTTGTGTGCCTCATCCATCAATATGACAAGACCCATTCGATGGATCAGAAGGTCCATCGGGAAACACGCGCCCTGGCGCGTGTAAATCGATTGCAAAATGTCAATCGCATCGCGCATCTCGAAAGAGATGCGAGCCCTTCCCCAGGGCGAAGAAAGCGAATAAACATACCCTTTCACTCGTTTCGTGTTGTCGAAACAACACGAACAGGGATCACCGAAGTGATGCATGGAAGTCCTGCCTCACGATACAATCGATGCAGTTTAAATCTTGCACCGGTCAAAGTTCGCTTTTCATACTTAACGCGAACCGCGTTTACTCGTGAAAGCCAGGCTTCGCGCCCAATGTCTTTGACATTGCGAACAAACGTGTCATAGGCTTGCTTCAACGAATTTTATCTCGCTTGTCGTTGCCATTATACCATCGATGCTTAAGGAAAGCATCGAGCTAATATTATTCCTTAGCGCGAAAGCTCTTCGAGCTGAGGTAAAGGCCATGAAGCTTTGTCGCAAAAAGTAAGAGATATCTTCTGGTAGGAGTAGTCTCTCCAGACAAGCTACTGACAAGCCATTCGGGCAAACGCCACAGCTTCTTCTCAGGGGCGAGATGAAACATTTTTTTGTCTTCACTCCCCTAAGTGGTACCCACTCAAACAGGG
>NC_090619.1:2876729-2894470 GCF_004359215.1 Bremia lactucae
ACGATGGTCTCGCCTGGGTCGTTTCTCTCTTCATATAACCGACTGCTGAGGTTTCACTTTCTGTGTCCGTTTTAAAACGATTACACTCAAACGTCATAAAGATGTTTGAGCGTACACAAAATGTCCAACATCAACAGTCCGGGCCTCTAGGCAACCTGCTGGTTTTTATGCACCCGGCGATCGGATTCAAACCTAATTCGAATGGTATTGCAAACATATGCCAGTGAGCTGTGTAATCTGCATGTATTGTAGAATTAATACGAAAAGCCTTTGTACAGATCGGAGCATCTGGTGCAATTTTCCCACGTCTGGTCTCAGATAGAGTCACTCGCTTAAAATAAGACCCAGTTCCCTTTTGCTGGTACATGTACCAGTAGCGATCCTGATACAGAAACCAGCGAGCGAGCTGAGAGTGAATGACCTCTCTTGCCATTCACATCGCTGACCTGATCATGCCCGCTTTCGCCGACACAATATCCAACTGGTACAAAACTCATAAAGCTTTGCCAAAGAGAGCTGTTCGAATGCAGTTGAAATTCCGACTGGAATCCGAATGGCCGGTCATTGAATTTGGACACGAAAAGCATCGCGGCGCGAAGAATGTGTACAACATGAGCAATATTTTCGCTACAAAAATCCTCTGCTGCAACTTTGGTGACTATATTTAATGTTATTTGGTCTACAATCGCAAAGTTTCGTTGCGTACAAGCCATTTTTGCTTCGTTGTGTTTCGACTAGCCCCTTTTACTAGCATGTCCACATTCCTGCTTGTGCTCATGAACCAGCTAATGTTATTAGCTTTGACGTTTTGCGATAGCAATTCCTGTAAGTATCCTGGCAGAGCAAATTTTGGATGCTATCGTCATGGTTGTGATCGACTACAAGCGTCCCTATTAAATTTATAAACAGTTCCTTGAAGTTACCAATGTCAAAGCTGAAGATTAATACTTGAAGGAAGCAACCACACGACAAATGCGAAGATCTCCGCGGGAGATAATAAATAATTATGGTGTTGTCACATGGTGTATTAGTGGAAGCCCCGATTTCTGTGACGACGTTATAGACGCAGTTTGCACCGGCACTCAAGGTGGGAGGACCTGTGCGATAGTGCTCTTCAGGTATTACCTGAGTATTACCTGGCTATTCAATTTTACATAAGTGGCTCTGCCAATGGCAGCCCACCCACAGGAGCAGCTGGGGGTTCCGAACACAGGATTGCCCATTGCAATATTAAGTTAAATTAACACCCGGAGGACGTAGCTAGTGGACGTATACCGTAAATGAGACTTAGTACAAAAAATGGATGCAATACTGAATTCAAGTCAAGAGTGTCAGAAATTCGAGGGTTTTTACGACAAGTAATATAATACGTCCAGTCTCGTTGCGCACATTCGCAGCAAGCGGCTGGAAAGGCTAAGTTTCCGTACACGCCACAAGCGACGAGACCTGCTGGCTGTCAGGGCACTATAGGCCGCGCAGCTGGCAAGAGAAGCACACGCACAGCAACTGTAGCTAATGACTCAAGCTCACTGTGCAATTTGCCGCCTGCGTCTGTAGCCTTCACACCAGAAGTCTCCACCTCCCTGCAATTATGCTGGGCAAGCGTCATTTATCCGAGATGGAAGCCTGCGTCACTGAATATTACCGACTGGAGTGCCTGCGTGCACTATACGCGAAGCAAGAGCGTCCGCTTGATTGCGCCTGGGTAAGAAAAGATATGATGGCCAAGCCTCCCCGCCGGGTACGCAAGGGTGTATCATTTTCGATGGTCCCCGAGATCATTGGCTGTGCCGACCCCGCCGTTGACCGGACCCCGATCGACGTTTCTCCAATTTCCAAGTTTGAGCTGTTCGTACTTCTTTCTCTGCGGACGTTTCCTATTCAGGCCTAAATTATCAAGTCTCGACAGCCTGCAAAAGACGACTAGACTACCATTATAGTACACCAGACAAATTCTATCTTGAAACCCTCCGCGCCACTTCGCTTGATACGAAGCGCTGCCAAAACTCGCACATCTTATGCTAGAGTGGATCTTGGAGACGGAGCACATCAGTGACGTGCTATTGTGTTGCTGACGAAGAACGGTATAATAATTAATCGAATATTTAATAAAGTTGGACACCATATCGTATTTTTAGGTTTTGCGCAATACTAGATTGCATGTGTACGAGCTTGTCTCACACATAGATAGGTTCACAAGATGAAAGCGTCAACATCATAAGAATATCCAGCAAAAGTCAATTATCTATGCAGGGGCCTGAAAAGAAAACGGCATAAATATATTTTAGCTGAGCACGTTGTCGTGTTTCATTGGTTTAAAAGATCATCTGACTTTACGATCTCTGATTTACTAAAAGTCGAAAGTTTTTCTAAGTTATTCTGAAAGGCCGACATGACACGAACTTTGCGTGGTATCTGTAGCTCACCGCTATCATCGGACGATGAGGACAAAGCTTTCCCAGAACTCAATTCATCTCCTGCAGTATTACGTAAGAAAATTCGGCCGGCAAGAGTCAAGCGGAAGCCAAGGGCTAAGAGATCAATTGTGCAGCAAAAGAAGCTTAAGACCACTCCACGAAAAAGTACCACGGAATTAATAAGTGAAGCACCGCAGGATTTTGTTGAGTACCTGTCCGAGCAGCTCAGTCCTTTGCAGCAAGCAAAACATGAAATCGAGTTTAATTATGCGCAAGGCTATATCATTAAGCTTCCGCAATTCAAGAGCAAGCAGGGCGATTTGGAGAAGTGGATCCAAGCGTTAGGCTTTTTTTCAAGCTCTTCTAAACAGCCTAATATCCTGTGTTTAAGTAGCTTAAAAGTGGACATAATAGTAAATGAAATTAAGCAGCGAGTGCCACTGCCTGCCGCTGCCATGGATTCGACTATGATCCGAATGAATAACTACTACAAACACTTGGATTCGAAAGAGATAGAAGTCGTATCACCCTCAAGAAATCAGCGTTTATTGCATCGATTGCAACACCGACGATTGGAAACGACAACGCCGGTAAACCGAAAAGACCGTCGTCTAGCGAGACGTCTGTCAAAGTTAGAACGAATGACAGACCGCCGACTGTCCTTCATTGTACCGTCAGATGCGACAGCTTTACCACCAGTAGAAGTGTTAATTTTTGGTGAAAGAAATGATTTGGAATCACTGACACCAGTTAAGCGAGACTCCCATTTCCGAGGACAAAAGCAGAATTTTTTTTTCAAACGTGTTCTTCACCTTGTGCTGTACTCTGGATATGTGGACATAAGAGCTTATAAAGAAGTACTTAGAAAAGTCTCTTTAATGTGGGAAAAAGTTGTCATCATGTGCGTACAAATTCGTGAAAGAACATTAAACTTATCGGTTTACATTTTATTTTTTATACGCGGACTATTTCACATCCAACTAGGGCATATGCATGGACAATTACAGACTACGCCAAGTATGAATGCTCTGTTTTAGTTCAAAATGGTGTTGCTTTTCGTAATATTGTTGTTTTTCTGCAATAGAACAGACAACTTGTACACGACAGATAAACTTTACCGTCTCCACCCACGTGGCCACTACCTTGCAGAAGGGGCGTATAAGGAAGTTTATAAGGTTTTTTCAGAAGAAAAGAAGCGGCTCGAAGCTGTTAGCGTGATGGATATTTGTGACATTGGCAATCAGGTATATGCAGCATTTCTAACTAGCCATAAGATACTCAAGTTTTCTAAGTCCGAACTCCTTGCAGAACTTTATTCGTCAAGAGGTAGCGCATTCTGTTCTGCTGTCCGACGCAACTGAACGCGGGATTTGTCCCAATTTTCTTCAAGTTTTTGATGTTTTTCTTGCAAACAAGCGACCATACCCTGATCGCTGGGGGAGTAAAAAGCATCGCGAACCAAATGAATTATTGAGAGGCGAATACAATAATTATGAACTTGAGAGCAAGCAGCAACAATCACTAGCTTGTGACAATCAAAAGCAAATATTTCAGTATATGCGAATGGAATATTGCGATGGTGGGGATCTTGAAGGCTTTATCAGTCTGCACGAGAACAAAACTCTTCCCTTAAATTCCGTAGCTGTTCCATTCTTTTTTCAAATGGTATTTGGCTTGTATTGTGCGCGCGAAAAGTATAACTTGCGGCATTGTGATATCAAGGTACGTCGCAGTTGCCTCACTGCTGCGAAAATTTCACTAATACCCGTGATCTCGTGTTGTGAAAAGCTGCTCAATTTTTTTTTGAAAACCGCTAGTCGTTCTAAGCTTTGCAAAACCTCAGGCGCTGATGTGGTTTTGCACTATATGCTAGAAGATGTCTGCTTTGTTCTTCAAATGCCTGCCTCATATTCTTTCTGGATTAAGTTAGCGGATTATGGTGCAGCTGTCTCGAATCCCGAAAGTTTGGGAAGTCCTGTCACAATGGACCAATTTGCTACTCTGGAGAATTCCCCCGTCGAGTATCTGCTTTATGGTGATGCAGCGAAGCAGTCCTACGCTGCCGATACGTTTTCTCTTGGTCTTTGCCTGCTGCATTTGTTCACGGGAAGGTATGGATATATATCGTTGATTTCTATTGCCGTTATAGTTGATTAATCAAATTTTAATGAAGCGCTCCATACGAAGAAGTTTTGGAAGACGTCATTTGCCCTACAGATCTTTTGAAAGATCTGAAGGCTTTGTGGATGGTGTGTGTGTATGAATGAAATACTATTGGAATTATTGCTTTGTCTTATGTGGTCTTTTTACTGCCCTATAATAGAGCCCTCGAAAAAAATCGAGGTTTTCTGTGATTAAAAGCGTCGCTCGCGGGGACGATGAAGATACGCTCTGCCACACTTTGTATCGATACATTGTTTTGTTTGACCTACCTAACACAAATCCAAATGAAAGTTGCGGCATGGACAAAGTGTGGCAGCTACTGTTAAAGCATTTGCGACCAGAGGATCTGGCAGTCACTCGCCCTCAGCTGAGACGCAAACAAGCAGCGATTGCAAACGATGCAAGAACCGCTTCAGAACAATTCAAGTATGATCAGTCCCTATACTCTATTGCAAAGGGTTCCAACGGTATTATTGATCGGTGTCGTCAAGGGCTAATGGCCATTCCGGGGGCAATGGATTTGCTAAAAAATATGGTGGAGTTTGACCCGTCAAAGCGCCTCACTTTGAAGCAGATACTCTTTCATTCAATGTTTTTAAACCTCCGCTCGTCATCACTTCAAGAGCAAGTACCAGCAGATTACGTTATTAGCTACTATAAAAGGCATAATAAAAGTAGTCGAATACTGTTAGACGTGTAACGTCCGGTCGACATATTCGCACATGTTAAACATGTTAAACATTTCTTGTATTTACACATTCTATAATAATGCAAAGAGAACTGCAGAGCTGACCGTCTAGTCACTCCATTCTCTCATTAGACCTTCCATGCGATGTAATGTAATCTCAATCGGACGCTTGGCAGTGCAGATCTCACAAATTGTCTCTTTTGGCTTCAGAAACTTTCGTCCGTTCAGGGCAATGACGCGAGCACCAACCAAAATGTTGTGTCTCCTAGCAATCGAGTCATCGTCAACGCTACTCACAATGCAATAAAAAGCATTTGTAGATAGTGAACAGCCAAGCTCTTCCTTGTCATGCAGCGTAACCTTTATCTCCTCCGTCCTGGGTTTTGGAATGGAGGGAACTATGGGCTCTAGCGCTGACTGTGAGCGAAACATAAAGTGAAATAGCATTGGCTTTGGCAGCCTTCGAAGCATATTTACAATTTCGTCAAATTTCAAATTCTTCGTGTTGTTCAGGCCGATCAAGAAACTCCCAATGATAATATTTGCTCGTTGTGCAGCACCACCTGGAATTATTCGAGAGACCTCCGCATATCCGTCAGTGGCCTTAACTAACGATAATCCTAAACATTCTCCGGGAATTCCGATATGCCGTTCATATTTTCGCCACGTCATAGCATTCTAATAAAGTAAGAGCAATGAATAATTAGTAAGCATACACCATCATAAAGCAAAAGTAAACAGATGTACCCATGAGCTGATTGTACAGATCTGAGAGTGTGAATCTAACTGACTTAGAGATACCATGGAAGAGCAAGTTGTGCACTTGACACTGTCAATATCGCTCGATACATGCGTCTTCATCATTGGCGTTGATAAAGGTTCATTCACTTCTTTAAAAGCAGACATATCTTCTCTTAATAATACGGTGTCCTTAAGTGTCGACAGAAACGACGTAGCCGTAAACACGCTATCCGTTGAAAGATCTGCCTTTAAAGCAGCCAGCGAAACTTGGCTCGAATAAGCTCTTGCGACGCTGGACGAGTACTTTTCCTCCATACAAATATTGCCGGATCGAATACCAGCGCATACTGCCAGCCATTTGGCATTTCCACCTGCTTTTAGTAAGCGCACCTCATTCATCGACCACGAGTCCATGACAAGTGACTTGACAAAGCTAGTACGCACTCCCAGAGAACGGTGTTTCCCCGCGCATACTAAACACAGCAGCACGCCAAATGAAACTCCCGCCCACTGCGGACAGACGGCCTTGCAATCAACACAACGCTGCTAGCACAAACATAATTAGCCAAAAATAAATAAGTGCTGTTGATGCCACAAAGACGTGATCGTACATCATTGCCCGGTAGCAGACGGATCGCTACCTCAATCGCAGGCGACAAATGCATTACGGGGGCTGGCTGAGGCATCACAGCTCGCTTGGCAGCAATGAATGCTGAATTACTACCTTTGGTGGGGGAGCTGCAGCTAAAAGACGTTTGGGCGTCTTGAGGCTGTGTCATATTGACGACTAAAGGTTTGCAATTGGACCGCGAGACTCAGCTGTTCTCCGTATGTAAAACGGTGGGGAGATGGGGGATGGCCAACTTCTGACCGCATATGCGAACAATTTGCGGGACATGCGGCATTACACCGTTTTGAAAATCTCATCAAATAGCCCACTAATCAGTCTACTAGCATAAAAATAATCTCAATGCGTCAAAGGCGAGGATGGATGGACTGCATATTTATGTGCGAATGGTGCAAGCATATAAATGTCAGGCTTAGATGTAGTTATAATCGGAGCAAACTATGTGTCGTCTCGTTAATCGCAATGAACTCGCTGTATTTTCACGAAACGAACAACCTATCTGAAAGGGAGATAAGCAATATGACCATCCAACCTTAGTCCTTTAATATTGCCGTTTGTGCATGGCAAGAAAAATGGTTAGTGTGAAGAAAACCTCGATAACCATAAGCGCGGCCTCAATGTTGTCACCGTTGATGCTACCGGCTTAGAAAATCTCACGCTTTTTGCTAAGGATATGGCCAAACCGGGGTCGTAAAGCATAGCAACAGCTAAAAAGCTGGACGAGCACTGGTTCGCATTTACAAATTGCAGCAGAACAGAGTTTGCCTGTCTAATTTTCTACATATTATTAAAATGACAGTGATTATACGAAGTTTTTATTTCTCTTCAGCCAGATCAGCGCATATTTTGATGCGCGGCGCAGTCACATCGATCCTCTTATTGAATGTTTTTAAAATTAATTTAGACAGGATCTTTCATGACGACAAGCGCAATTTCGTCTTGTCGATTAAGCCAGAACACAGTTGTCAATTACGGCATGGTTTCTTAAACTTCCTACGCTGGTTGCGCAAGTGCGTTGAAAATCATCACTATAGCGTCGTTTAAGTCCTCCTGGCGTGATATTACGTGGTAAATGTCACTCTACCACCAGATAAAATTTATACATCTTTTTAGCTGCACTCGCAGACGACGCTATAGCTTGTACAAAATGTTATTCGTAGCCATCTCATCAACCGTAATGGTTGGCTGTCCAATATTGTTTTATTTAAACAATACTTTGGCTTGTCAATATGGACTTCCCTGCGCTGGTAGCCGCTCTCATGAGCAACGACAATGCGACTCGGAAGCAGGCAGAGATATTGTTCGAAAGTGTCAAGGTCGAACAGCCGCAGACGCTCGTGGTCAATCTCGTGCACCTACTGCGCTCCAGTCCTGAACCTGAAGCGCGTGCGTTCGCTTCTGTGCTACTACGCCCGTTGGTTGAATTAAAAGGTGGCATTTATGCGCAGCTGGACGCACCCACTCAGTTAACGCTGAAGGCCCAGCTGCTTGAAGCCTTGACCAACGAACCTCTACCGCATATTCGCCGCAAGCTTGGCCATCCGATCGCCGAGCTCGCTAATTTCTCAATCACTAAAGAGCAAACGTGGCCCGAACTGCTCAGTGTCGTTTCAGCGCTTGCTACGCACGTCGACGCACTGCTCCGAGTGACAGCGTTTGACGTTTTAGCGCAATTAGCTGAGTACGCTAGCGACGTACTGGCCGCACATAAGAAAAGTTTTCTGACACTTTTTACAACCTCGCTCAACGACGAAAATACTGAAGTCCAAATTGCTAGTTTAAAGGCTGTATCCGCGTTTCTTTTGACCCTCGAGGACAAGCAAGAGCTCTTGGCTTTCGCCCACCTAATCCGTCCCATACTCCGTATTATCGAGATGCTAGTCAACGTAGGTGATGAAGCCGCGTTCCGGAATGTGCTTTCTGCTCTTGTCCAGATTGCTGAAGTGCATCCAAAGTTTTTTCGTAACGCACTCGATGACGTGGCTCGTGCAATGATCTTCGTATGCTCGTCGCAGGAGCTCGAGTCCGAGACTCGTGAGCTTGGACTAGAATTTCTCATTTCATTGTGTGAAAATGCTGGTGGCATGGTACGCAAGTCACAATTGATTGTTTCGAACGTCGTGCCTTTGGTTCTGCAGCTCATGTGTGAGGTTGACGAAGATGTCACGTGGATTCAAAAGTTTGATGATCCAGAGACGTTTACCGAAGCCAATGATTCTGATACCTCCATTAGTGACGCAGGCGCGGCGGCAATAGATCGTCTAAGCTCATCGTTAGGAGGCAATGCAGTGTTGCCTGTAGCTATCCCCGTCATCAAGAGTTTCTTACGTGATGGCGATTGGCGAAAACGTCGCGCTGGGCTTTACGCGATTTGCTTGCTTGGTGAAGGCGCAAAGACTCTGATGACCCGTGAACTAGACAATGTTGTGTCCATGGTGCTACCTTTTTTGAGTGACCAAAATCCGCGCGTGCAGTACGCTGCGCTTCACAGTATCGGTCAACTTGCCGAAGATTTTGGAGAAGTAGAGAAGGGAAGGAACTTTCAGGCTAAATTTCACGCTGTCATTATCCCTGCATTGACGGCGCTGATTCAGAACGAACAGACTGTCATGCGTACTCGTGCGCTGGCAGCCAGTGTGGTGATTAATTTTTGTAGTACGAATGTATGCAAGGCTAAGTACGTAGCTCCATACAGCCAAGCGCTGTTGGAAGCTCTATTTCATGCCATGCGCTCGTGCCCACGCCAGGTACAGGAACAGGCAATCACTGCTGTTGCCAGTGTTGCTAAGGTTATTGGGGACGAGTTCTTGCGTTTTTACGACATCTTCATTCCACTTGCTAAAGAGGTATTGACGAATGCTCATGGGAGGGAATATGCTTTGTTGCGGGGAAAGTCGATGGAATCTATTGCATTAATTGGCCAGGCTGTAGGAAAACAGCGGTTTGTTCGTGATGCCAAGTCGATTATGGAGATCTTGGTCCGAGTGCAAACTAGCGAAGAGCTGGAGGGTCCTGAGGTGCAGTACGTAGCTCAATCGTGCGTTCGTATTGGTAGTATCTTAAAGGAAGAATTCGTGCCGTACTTGCCGCACGTAGTGCCGTCGCTGATTAAACAGGCGATGATTCAGCCCAACATTCAGCTGTCTGATATTGATGACGATGCTGTCGTGGAGGATGGCCAGACTGCTGACGGTAAAGACGCAATGACGCTGGAGATTCGTGGGGTAGGGAAGAAGCGACTAGAGATAAATACGAGTGCGTTGGAAGACAAGACAAATGCATGCAACATGCTGTACCAATTGGCTCTTGATTTGGAAGGCTGGTTTTATCAATACGTGGCGGAAGTGGCTGAGGTAATGATCCCGTTGATTGGCTTTGAATACGTCGAGGATATTCGCATTGTCAGTAGCTTGACAATGGCAAAGCTGCTGATTTGCGCTGTAGACGGCACGCTCAATTACGGCCACAGTGGCGCTGATTTGCGATTTCCACAGCAGCTTTTTGAAAAGTTTTTCGAGCCATTGTTGAAAGGTTTGCAAGAAGAGGAGGATCTTGAGTGTCTTGGTGCTTATGCTGAAGCCATGTCGGCCGTGTTAGAGGTGTGTAAGGAGAGTCTGGAAAAGGGCTTTAATGTCGGCGTTCCACTTGAACACGTTCCGCGCGTGGTAGAAATATACAAGACTGTTGCGTCTAATAGTGCTCAGCGTTTATTAACTCAACACCACGAAAATCAGCAAGACGAAGACTATGATGCTGAAGCGGCTTTGCAGCAGACAGAGAACAACGAGCTCGAGGAAGGAGTTTTCCGCTCAATGGTCGACTCAATTGGCTGGATTGTGAAGATCCAAAAGGAAGCATTTTTTTCTGTTTTTCACACGCAATTGCTGGCGTTTGTGACCCCGCTGCTTGAGCAAAAGACTGTTCCGATGCTACGCGGCCAGGCCATTTGCATGATTGATGACATTATCGAGCACTGCGGTGCTGCTGCCCAGGAGCTGTTGCCGCTCTTTTTGAATCAACTTGTCCAAGGCCTTGAAGACCAGAGCTCGTCGGTTGTCCAAGCCTCGGCTTATGGCATTGGTATCAGCGCTGAGAAATGCGGGATGGCTTTTGATCCATTTCGTCAAAATGCTCTAGAAAAGC
Source organism: Bremia lactucae (assembly GCF_004359215.1). Lineage (NCBI taxonomy): Eukaryota > Oomycota > Peronosporomycetes > Peronosporales > Peronosporaceae > Bremia > Bremia lactucae. The sequence goes on from NC_090619.1 coordinate 2,887,510, forward strand.
TCGTTCATTTAATTAATGCGTCTGCCAATGTGGACGATGAAGAATGTGGAGCTGCTCGTGACAATGCTGTTAGTGCTGTGGCCAAGATTTGCCTGGCTTGTGAGGGTGCTGTCGATGCTGCAAAGATTTGGCCTTTATGGCTCCAATGGTTGCCGCTTCATACAGATGTGCTCGAGGCTCGTGACGTTCATTCTCGTCTCCTATCACTGGTGATTAGTGGCAATGCTCACGTGCTTGGTGCTGGCTATTCGAATTTTCCTCAAATCCTGAAAGTATTTGCTTCTGCTCTCGGTACGTCTTTAAAATTTATATTTATGACGAAAAGATGTGTATTTAACAATTTGTTACTGGAAAGTGTTTGACTCAGCGGAGGCAGAGGAAGCTGTCCGAGACGATGATATATCGACTATTTCGAAAGAGTCAAAATCTCAGCTTCGCGAATTGCTAGCCAAGCTGCAGTCGCAATTGCCAGGGCCAGTGGTCCAAGGTGCTTGGTCAAAGCTCAGCAGCGACGAGCAATCGGCTCTTTCTCAGCTGTAGTGAGTTAAGAATTTGTCGATGTCGGACATGCAATTGAATATTTGACAATGATAGAATAGAAATTGAAATTGGTTTTACGTATAAGCAGGTAATGCAATTAAGATGTTAATTTACAAACTGGATAGATTTTCAAGTAATTACGTCAATAGTATATCATTCTGCCCACAGTCACCTGTTTCGTCAATTTAAAATGATGCCAGCAAATCACTTCTTAAACAAAAGTTTGAGGGCTAGTCCCGCGACGACCACAGCTCCAACAATGCCCATACTCACTACACTGTCTTCTGCTAGCACCAAATATTATAAGTCTTTAGAGGTAAGAGCAACGTTAAAAGTGTTACCGTGCCTTTTGCCACAACCTCCTTCATTTGTTTATGCAGTTGCTGTGCTTTCAAATGTGATGGATCTACGCGAATCAAGCGCTCGCAGTAACTTCGACTAGCGCGATATTCTCCTAATTCACATAGTGTCAGAGCAATCCAGTACAAACTCTCCTTGAGAGCATAGTTCTGTGCCAAGAGGTCTGAGAACGGATTCCTGTGAGCCTTCCACTACTATTTTTATCATCTATAATTACTAAATACCTTCCAGTAATGCAATGGCACGGTATTTGTCATCACGCTTGCGGCTTTTTGCCAATGCAACAGCATATCGTAGTTTGACCTTTACTCCGAAACGGCAACAGATAAATCATTTACACAGCGATGGGCCGGTTCCTGATGAAGAAGACGTTACCTGATGGGATGGCTGTTCTTTCTCCTGCTCTTGCAAATATTCTTCGCGAGCAGCAGATACTTCTTCAGGGGAAAACCACTCCACGTTTTCTTTAACACCTTTCATTGCTATGGCGCTCGGCAACTAGGATGGCTAAGACTTTTTGCTTTTGCTGGTGCAAAATACACAAAAGGTCTATTTTGAGTCGACATTTGATTAAACACCTTAAAGCTCAAATTAATTTAAGCTGACGACGACAATGATTAAATTTCATGACAGCGACCGCAACGCGGTCGTAAGCGCGAACGCAATAGATTTTTTTTCAGTCACAATATATTTAATATGAATCCCCATCGAGCGCATTTGAGACAACACAAACAACAATGTCGCGACAAAAGTGTCTGTGACCAATTCCACCGCCACCAGGAAACCGTCTTGGAGGACAGACCAAACGCGTTGACGCTATATTACTAACATGTGAGCCTGGTGCGTCAACTAAACAGTATGCTGATTTCAACATAGATTTTGAGAGGATCAACACAAATCAGCACAGCTTATCAAAATTAGCCCCTACCATTCCAGCACAGCTTGATAAATCCCATATGTATGAAATCATACCGGGATGTATTCGATCCCACGACATCTCAGGGCATTTACTATCTCCTCGGCAGATTTCAAGACGTGCTGGAGCACATCGACTTAGGATGCCTCCGCCATTTTGTCTTCGACGGCCTCGAACACCTCGTTCGACGACCCGTCCGTTTTACCGGGAATGATCCAAACGTCACTCGTTTTGACGTGACTTTGATCGTCCTTATTTGTACGGTACTCGTTTCCGAGTCACCATAACCTTTAATTGTGAAGCGAAGCCGTTGCTCTCTCGGCTAACGCACCCCTTCCAACCGCACCAGGCTCTAGGCTTTGTTCCGGCTCTTTCTACGCTTGACTTCTTGTCAGCTCGCTAACTACTGCCAGATGCTCTCGGCTCTGTACAGGACCATTAAACGCATGACTATGCTTTTCACTGCAGTAGCCTCTACGAGCTGGGTAGGGCTTGGTGACGTTTGACATCCCGTCAACGCACTCTTAACTGTGTCGGACACAACATCAGCTACATAAGCCTCTCGGAGGAGCATATCTTTTCCGGTGTCCTGCGTAGAGTAAGCAACTGTGCGTGTACGCCAGTCTATATATGGTTGGGGTCTTGCCAACCATGGCATGTCTGTAATGAGGTCATACAACTTCTCCATACATAGCACTGTGAACTTCTCTTTACAGGAGAAGTCATTAAACTGAAGGCGAGTTCAACTTGGACTCCCTCAGACTTTACGAGCGCGTCGTTTGCTAAACGAAGGGTCGCCTCTTCTGGCTTGCCATCCTGGCAAATCGACTCATTCACCGCCGGTCTCTGTTTAAGAGCTGCGAGTTTTTCACAAAATTATGTGACGTCCCGAATCCACGAGAAGGGTCATTACATGGTCATAGCCTCTTACTCGAGCGCTATCGACCAGCAGGGTTGAGGTTCGAAGTTTCGGAACCTCATACCTATTTTTTCAATAACTCTGGACTTAGAGTCCGCGTCAGTAGGGCATCCGGCTTCTAATGTGCTCCTGCATTTCCCGAACTCTCAGTGGTCGATGCCGAACTCACGCGCCTTGCACGCTGGTTCTTGCCATCACCCTTCGGGAAGGGAGTCATCTTGCTGGGCGTCTGAGTACCAGCAGGGACTCTGGCATAGTAGCGAGCCCTGCATTGCCCGACTCCATTGGGGTGGCATCCAACCTTTCGGCCGACACCTTATCCAAATTGTCGCCGAGACGCTGTTGAAAGATTGCTTCTCAGCTAGGTCAATTTTAATTGCCTCTTCCATCGTCGACGGCACCTTTCTAAAACGGGCCTGTCGCGAGGGGCCGTGCCGCAGTCCGTTCATAAACGTAGGCACCTTTATGCATTTCGGATCGGACCCTCACTAATAAACGCCAGCAGCAAGCGCATCTCCTGCAAACATCCTTCCAGGGATCGCTTCGTTTGTCGCGCTTCGAAGAAGCGCGTCTGAAGCAACACTTTGTTGTTCAGCAGCTGATACATGGCGCAAATCTTTGTCTTAAAGATCACATATGAAGGGAACGCCTTACCGTCCGCCATAATCGCCGAGAAAGCTTACTCTAAGGCCTTACTACGAAAGTGAGACATACCATCCGGGTGTCGTCCTTGATGAGCTGCGTCACACCGCATTGCTCCATGGCTAACAACAGGTGGACAATCCTGTGCGCCGCTGTTCCATCGAACTTGGGCTGGTCTATTCGAATGGGCCTCGGCTAAAAAATCCGAGCGGAGAGCGTCTCAACGTTTCTGTTGATAACCTCGTTCCAAGACTATTCACGCCTAAGCTCATTCTGAGTCTTCAGGATGCACTTAACCGCAGCATGGCTGTGTGCCTCGGACGCGACCCTTCGCTGTCTGAGCACAAATGTATCGAACTGCTTTAACTGAGCAAAATGTTGCTCAGGAGAACTGCACAAGAGCCTGGCCCGGGCTTGCTCGCCAGCCCTGCGCCAAGTTCTCTGCCACCTCTCGATGACGATTGAAGAGGTGTGAAAAATGCGCTTAATGGATATTGAGGCTCATCCTTACTGACACGCTCAGAGAGACGACCAAGTGTAGGCGGGCGTTTCTATAGCAGCCACGCTCTACTTAACCACACACCGTCAAGCTCAGTGAAGAAGCGGTTTGCCTGTCTTCTCTCACGTGTTGTGAGGTCGCTGGTGAGTGCCTAAGCGACCTCATCCAACGAACTAAGTACATTACAACAAGTGTCGTCACGAAAGCGGTAATCCGGCTTCACGCGCGCAGTTGTTAACTTAGGAAGTGGTTTTAGGACTGATTCATATTCAATCCAATTAACTATAAAACCTTTTAACCAATCAATAGATGCCATCTCTGTAAATGTACACCTCTACATTGCGAGCTTATCATTCTGAATACCTCGGATCTTAGATGACGCACTAGCAAGCTTTTCGTAAATTGCAGTCTGTGACAGTGACAACAGTTGGTATTTTTGGCTTATGACGCCCATCTCTCCTATCTGTCTACGTAAGAGACACGGCGATATACTTAACCATTGTTGGCATGCTTCGGTTAAACATAATTCCATCCTGCTTCGCTGGCTTGTTATTAAGTGCTTTCTGAAACCTATGCTCCCGCCCAGTCCATAATGCGATGACCTGTGGACTTGACAGCAAACGAATAGGCAGCAACAAGACGCTTTTTTACATAGACAGCTGTAACGCGTCAACAATTACATGTGGCCACTCGCCGTTTGTTACTCGCCTTTGATTCAGAAACGTCGTCCGCCCCTCGACAATACTCTATTTCGGCACATTACGATTTAGAATAACCACGATTCTTTGATTAATATAGGCGGGCACGTCGTAATGCGTCCACGCTCTACTTAGACACACACCCTAGCACAACGAGGAAGCGGTTTAACTTGCTTCTCTTGCGTGCCGTGAAGTAGTTGTGGTGGGCGCGTTAGCAACCTCACTCAACACACTAAGTACTGTGATTAAGAGTCGTCACGAGAGCGGTAATCCGGCTCCTCGTGCGCACTTATCAAGTAGGAAGTAGTTTTCAGACTGATTTATATATTTAATCGAATCAAATACAAATTCTTATTTTTACCAATTAAAATGTCATCTCTATAGATAACACTTAATATGTATTGCGAGCGTATCTTTCTAGATACCTCGCGTAACGGATGACGCTAGCCGTCATCACGGATGACGCTGGGCGTCATCCCTCCTAATGTGAATGCACCCATGTGGATAACATACACAAGGGGTGGTCACAAATGTGCACCACACCCGAGTGCTGGGTCTAATTACTATTATTTAGTAATTGACCATCCTCGTTAAGTACACTTGGTGTACTTAACGGGGACTGTGTAACATTAGGGCAACTTTAGCCCATTACACCCTTAAAGAACGAATTTACATTTTTAAATTTGTAAAAGAGGAGCCAGGAACTGCGAGCAGCTTAACGCGCCGCTAGTTCACTCAATCACTCTAGCGCACGTGTTTCCATACCCGGCGACAAAGTTGCCACCGAAAAGGGGCCACGTTGGTTGGTCGTCTGCGAAGACGCCCACTCAACCTCGTACTAAGCGCACGCGCCGCGTTAACACGCCGACAGCGTCTAATGCCTCAGTCGAAACGCCGACAGCTACTGCTACTGCCGTGATATCAGGGCTTAAGGATCCACCCCACTTTAACAGTGAAGATGTTGATCCGTCGCTCAATGTCGACTACAGTGAGTTGACACCGTTCATAGTAGTGATGCGGGAAACGAGCTCATGAGGAAGAATGATGGCGCATTATTGCCCATCCAGACTTCTCTCATGGCTCACATCATGGAGACAGCAACATTTACGAATGCTGTCTCGTCGTCTGCGCTTGATAGCGCAGCGACAGATTATGAGAGCGCTCACGGAGCCGTGGGCAAGCAACATTCCAACTAGGAAGCATCCATCATTCAGGCGGCGCCCGATAGGATTGGCGATCTCGCCCACCTAATCGCGGCTGCGTTACCTTCGTCCGTTCAGTCGCAGACATTAAGCGCTGCCGAACAACGTATTGTGGATCTCGAGGGTCAAGTCTTGCGACTGACCTCGGATCTTTAAAATGTCCGAGCGAAGGCTCGTCAGGGTTATGAACGCCTGAAGACGCGCTTGAACCTTTTGGAGAGGATAAGGAATCCGCATTACTCGCGTGATGTCCCTCGCTCTCCAAGTCCTGTTCGTGGTAGGAGGCATCGGTCCGACAGCTGTTCGCCGTCACCGTCCCCCTCACCCAATCGACGCTCGACTCACAGTCAGCGTCACCATCGGTCTCTTAGCCAGATGGGGATATGTGACCTCATTTGGGTCTACATACCGTTTCAGACGACCCACGTAAAATACGGGGTGCGTCTTCATATACGGGGGAAGGGTGAGCCTATAATTTAGGTCTCCAACCTCTTCTACCACCGTAAAGGGCCCAATGAAACGCGGCAACAACTTCGTAGTACCTCCAGGTAGTACAGAAATTGCATTTTTAGGTAGGGTAGCAGTACTTAATAGTACTTTTTCACCCACTCTAAAGCGTTCATTATTTTTGCGACCATTTCGGTCCGCATATTCTTTTTGCTTGTCCTGTGCGCTTGCCATTGCGTCACGGACTTTACGTGTGATGGCTAATCGCTCATCCACAAAGCGTTGAGCCTCGCTCACGCTTTTAGCATCAAACTCGCCTATGATACCGCCAAGAGGTCGGTCATAAGGCGTAGTTTTATTGACCACTGCTAAACTGGCAGGGTCACTAGGGCAAGTTTCTGTCTTTGAGATGATACCCTCATGGGTCATCGTCATATTGACGAAACTATGTCCCTCTTTCGCACCGAGCATAGTGAGGGGCCCTCCCCCACTAAGACTCGGGCTGCGCACAAACGAGACTGGCGTCCGAGGATGGCGCAGTCCGTTAATATAAAACGGTGTCTCACCCGTACTGGCGTGGACACTGTTATTTATAGCGAACTCCACAAAGGGCAATTGCTTGCTCCACTCTTTGGGAGTTGCTATAGTGCGTAAGACATCCGCCACGACCCGATTGGCACGTTCTGTTTGGCCATCGGTCTGGGGATGATCTGCGGTCGACATGTGGAGCTTGCTACC